>NC_135825.1:9046221-9243721 GCF_964213995.1 Mustelus asterias | reverse complement strand
GTGTAGTTCCTGAGCGAGACTTTGCACTGTAATTAATTACAGGTGTGATGCATTAGTGTATAAATAGTAAATCACCATTCAAATGAATTATTATGGGACAGACATTATTAAAAGTAAGGTCAATAACTTCCCTCTGTTAGAGAAAAGCTTTATTGCAAATCAACCACAGGTATTCAGATGACAGTGCTGTAAATTATAGAACCATTGCAATTCATTGGTATTCTCCATGATGCACTTGTGATTTAAAATTGCTGGTAATGTATGGTTTTAGTAAAATAGTAACAATAATTGAATCGCATGCCATAGTTAAAAGCAAACAATTGGCATTCTTGGACATTGCTTTGTTCAGCAGATGAGATGCACAAGGAAACTCAAATTCCATGCACAATGTCAATGCATTTTTCAGGATAATCTGAAGTGAACATGCAATTTGTAGATTCACTTCATAGCCCTGCCTTCGGATGTGAAGGCTGCAAAGAGGGAAGGGGAGACTACACAGCTACAAGGGACTAGGATTGCATGTAATTGTCATTTTTGTAACTTGTAAATGCTGAGGGTGGCACGGTGGCACAGTGGTTGGCACTGCTGCCTCACAGCGCCAGGGACCCGGGTTCGATTCCAGCCTCTGGTCACTGTCTGTGTGGAGTTTGCACATTCTCTCCGTGTCTGCGTGGGTTTCTTCCGGGTGCTCCGGTTTCCTCCCACAGTCCAAAGATGTGCAGGTTAGGTGGATTAGTGGGGGTAAATGTGTGGGGTTGTGGGGATGGGGAAGGGGGGGTTGGGGTATGGACCTGGGTGGGATGCCCTTTCGGAGAGTCAGTGCAGACTCATTGGGCCAAATGGCCTCTTTCTGTACTATAGAGATCCTATGAAGATTCTTATTTCTGATGTTAAGGGTGTGAGTGATTCCAGTTACATATAAAACCCCAAAAGGCCCCCAGCATGGTGGCACAGTGGTTAGCACTGCTGCCTCAGAGCGCCAGGGACCCGGGTTCGATTCCAGCCTCGGGTGAATGTCTGTGTGGAGTTTGCACGTTCTCTGCGTGGGTTTCCTCTGGGCGCTCCGGTTTCTTCCCACAGTCCAAAGATGTGCGGGTTAGGTTGATTAGCCATGCTAAATTGCCTCTTAGTATCAGGGGGTTAGCAGGTAAATACATGGGAAAGGGTCTGGATGGGATTGTTGTTGGTGTAGGCTCGATGGGCCGAATAGCCTCCTTGTAGTCTATTCCACACAGACAGGAATGAGATAGAGAATCTGGTGAACTGGTGCGGCAACAATAATCTCTCCCTCAATGTCAACAAAACGAAGGAGATTGTCATCAACTTCAGGAAGTGTAAAGGAGAACATACCCCTGTCTACATCAATGGAGATGAAGTAGAAAGGGTCGCGAGCTTCAAGTTTTTAGGCATCCAGATCACCAACAACCTGTCCTGGTCCCCCCATGCCAACACTGCACTCATGCGGACATACACTCAGATCCTGCGCGGATCAGCTGGCGGGGATATTCACAGACATCTTCAACCTCTCTTTACAACAATCTGAGGTCCTTATCTGCTTCACGAAGACGACCATCATCCCAATATCTAAGAAAAATCAAGCAGCGTGCCTTAATGACTATCGGCCGGTGGCTCTGATATCCACCATTATGAAGTTCTTCGAAAGGTTAGCCATGGCACAAATCAATTCCAGCCTCCCGGACTACCTGGATCCACTATAGTTTGCCTACCGCCGCAACAGGTCCACAGCAGACGCCATCTCCCTGGCCCTGCACTCAACCCTGGAACACCTAGGGAACAAGGACATTTACATCAGGCTCCTATTTATTGACTACAGCTCAGCCTTCAACACTATTATTCCCATGAAACTCGTCCTCAAACTCCGTGGCCTGGGCCTCGACACCTCCTTCTGCGACTGGATCCTGAACTTCCTAACTCAGAGACCACAATCAGTAAGGATAGGCAACAACACCTCCTCCACGATCATCCTCAACATCGGTGCCCCACAAGGCTGTGTTCTCAGCCCCCTACTATACTCCTTGACTATAATGACGAGACAGAGTACAGGAATGAGATAGAGAATCTGGTGAACTGGTGCAGCAACAATAATCTCTCCCTCATTGTCAACAAAACGAAGGAGATTGTCATCGACTTCAGGAAGTGTAAAGGAGGACATACCCCTGTCTACATCAATGGGGACGAAGTAGAAAGGGTCGAGAGCTTCAAGTTTTTAGGTATCCAGATCACCAACAACCTGTCCTGGTCCCCCCATGCCGACACTATAGTTAAGAAAGCCCACCAACGCCTCTACTTTCTCAGAAGACAAAGGAAATTTGGCATGTCAGCTACGACTCTCATCAACTTTTACAGATGCACCATAGAAGGCATTCTTTCTGGTTGTATCACAGCTTAGTATGGCTCCTGCTCTGCCCAAGACTGCAACGAACTACAAAAGGTCGTGAATGTAGCCCAATCCATCACGCAAACCAGCCTCCCATCCGTTGACTCTGTCTACACTTCCTGCTGCCTCAGCAAAGCAGCCAGCATAATATAAGGACCCCACGCACCCCAGACATTCTCTCTTCCACCTTCTTCCGTCAGGAAAAAGATACAAAATCTGAGGTCACGTACCAACCGACTCAAGAATAGCTTCTTCCCTGCTGCTGTCAGACTTTTGAATGGACTTACTTTGCATTAAGTTGATCTTTCTCTACACCCTAGCTATGACTGTAACACTACATTCTGCACTCTCTCGTTTCCTTCTCTATGAATGGTATGTTTTTGTCTGTATAGCGTGCAAGAAACAATACTTTTCACTGTATGTTAATAGATGTGACAATAATAAATCAAATCAAATCAAAAATTCTGCACTCTCGGAATTCTATAATTTTATTCTATGATTAAATGCTGGGTCAAAATCCTGCAACACCCTCCCTGGGTCTACACCTCAGAGACTGCAGCGGTTCTCGAAGGCAGCTCACTGCCACCTTCTCAAGGGCAACTCGGGATATTTAATAAATGCTGGACGAGCCAGTGACACCCACATCCCATAAATGAATTTAAAAATAATTTGTATTCTGTAACTCTCCTCCGCTCACTGCATTTTTCCGGAGAATTATTGCTTTATTTGCCCGATTTCTATAAGTTCGACGATGAGTTATGTTTGCTGTGATTGGTAGCAGGTCAGGGTAAATAGACTCTGCTGTAAAGTAAACTCTGGTCGCGTATTGCTGAGTAAATAGACTGTTAGATGTTTACCATAAAATTGACTCCATTTACTGTAAAATAGACCTTTTGCTGTAAGTCTTGCCTTCAATAAAAGCGGCTAATAAGCAGTGTTAATACTTCTACAGAACAGGTTGACGGTAAGTCCTGAAGAGTGAATAAAAATTGAATGTAGAACGTTAGCAGAGAGACAATTTTCCTGCCCCACCCGCCACAGGGATGGTAGTGGGCGGGACACGGACGGTGCGAAGGTGCGTTGACCTCGGGCGGGATTTTCTGGCCTTAGGGTGAGCGCGGCCGGAAAATCCCACCCCCGGACTGTCAGTCACTGTGGACTCTGGGGCTGCCCAATCGGGTTGGCTGGCATGTCAGAGACAAATGCTGGCTGATAACATTGCTGAATGCTGGCGAGTGCGGATGGGAATATGATACGATAGTACAGCCAATCAACTGTGAAGCAGGGCAAGTTCTGAAGCTACTTGCAACTGTCAATTTTTATAATGCGATTTGATTCTCTTATTCTCTCTCAATGGACTCTGTCAAGGTGCATGGTTGGAGAGACCATGAGACCATAAGACATTGGAGCAGAATTAGGCCACTCGGCCCATCAAGTCCACTCCGCCATTCAATCATGGCTGATATTTTTCTCATCCCTGTTCTCCGGCTTTTCCCCAGAAGAACACAATGGGGTTCTGCTTTTCCCCATAACCTCCTTATTAACCAAGAACCTATCTATCTCTGTCTTAAAGACACTCAATGATCTGACCTCCACAGCCTTCTGCGGCAAAGGGTTCCACAGATTCACCACTCTCTGGCTGAAGAAACTCCTCCTCATCTCCGTTTTAAAGGATCGCCCCTTTAGCTGAGGTTGTGCCCTCTGGTTCGAGTTTTTCCTAATCGTGGAAACATCCTCTCCACGTCCACTCTATCCAGGCCTCGCAGTATCCTGTAAGTTTCAATAAGATCCCCCCTCACCCTTCTAAACTCCAACGAGAACAGACCTGGAGAGCTCAACCGTTCCTCATATGACAAGCTCTTCATTCCAGGGATCATTCTTGTGAATCTTCTCTGGACCCTTTCCAAGGCCACCACATCCTTCCTTAGATATGGGGTCCAAAACTGCTCACAATACTCCAAATGGGGTCTGACCAGAGTCTTATACAGCCTCAGAAGTACATCCCTGCTCTTGTATTCTAGCCCTCTCGACATGAATGCTCACATTGCATTTGCCTTTCTAACTGCTGACTGAACCTGCACGTTAACCTTAAGAGAATCTAGAACAATGACTCCCAAGTCCCTTTGCGTTTCTGATTTCCTCAGCATTTTCCCATTTAGAAAATAGCCTCCATTCCGCCTTCGAACGTGCATAATCTCACACTTTTCCACATTGTATTCCATCTGCCACTTCTTTGTCCACTCTCCTAACCTGTCCAAGTCCTTCTGCAGCCCCCCTGCTTCCTCAATACTACCTGAACCTCTACATATCTTTGTATCATCTGCAAACTTAGCAACAGTGCCTTCAGTTCCTTCCTCCAAATCGTTAATGTATATTGTGAAAATACAATACAAGGGGCAGCATTTAACCATTAAGGTTAATCCATAGAGATTTTAAGATTCCCATCCCTCCATGACCTCAACCCTCCCCATCTTAATAACCTCCTCCAGCCCTACAAGCCCTCTGAGTTCTCTGTTCCTCCAATTTCAGCCTCTGAAGCATTCCTGGTTTTTATCACTTTCCCACTGAGCTTTCAGCTGCCAGGGACATATCTTCCAGAATTATTTCTATACAGTTCTCCATTTCACTACCCCTCGCTCCTCAAGGCACACCTCAAATAATTTGTAAAACCCTTTGGCATGCACCTTTTGAATTACTGGTCTACATAATTGCCCAAGTTATTAGACACCTGTCCTACAACCTCCTTACATGATTTAGAGTGAACTTTTGTCTGAAACCCTCTTGTGAAGTGCCTTGGGATGTTTTATTACAGTAAAGGCACTATATGAAGGCAAGTTGTTGTCTTTCTGTGGATATTATTGACAAATACATTGAACACCAAGGAGAAACAATGGAAGAGGAAAAGATGCTAAATGCTGAACACTGATGATATATGCCAATGGCAGTAAGACTAGGGGAGCCTAGCCACAGCACAAGATTTAGCTAACTCCTCTTTATGGGAAGCAGCCTTAAATTGGGAAGGATGGGCCATAAATCAGGCTGTCAATTTATCCTCATGGGAAAATGGATGGAATTGTGGATTGTGTGTGTGAATATAAATGGAGCAAGATTACAAGAATTCTGCTCTACAGAGGGGACTGGCCCATTTAGTTCCCTCTTCCAAATCATTAATATATAATGTGAACAGTTGGGGTCCTAGCACAGATCCCTGTGGAACTCCACTAATCACTGACTGCCAATCGGAAAAAGCCCCATTTATGCCAACTCTTTGCTTCCTATCTGCTAACCAGCTCTCTATCCATCTCAAGACATTACCTGCAATCCTATGTACTTTAACTTTATACAGTAGTCTGTAATGTGAGACCTTGTTGAAAGCCTTCTGAAAGTCTAAATAAATCACATCTACAGGTTCTCCTTGGTCAACTCTACTAGTTACATCCTCAAAGAATTCCAATAGATTTGTCAAGCATGATTTCCCTATTGTAAATCCATGCTGACTTTGTCTGATTATACCACTGCCTTCAAAATGCTGAGTTATGAAATCCTTGATAATGGACTCACACAATTTCCCAAGTGCTGACGTTAGGTTCACTGGCCTGTAGTTCCCTGTTTTCTCTCTACCTCCCTTTTTGAATAGTGGGCTTACATTAACTACCCTTCAATCTGTAGGAACCAGTCCAGAGTCCAAATAATTTTGGAAAATGACCACCAATGGATCTACTATTTCAAGGGCCACTTCCTTAAGTACTCTGGGATGAAGATTATCAGGACCTGGAGATTTATCCACCTTCAATCCCATCAATTTCCCCAAAACCATTTCTTTACTAATGCTGATTTCTTTCAGCTCCTCACTAAAACATGTTTCTCTCTGAACTTCTGGGACATTATTCATGTCTTCCTTTGTGGAGCAAAGTACGAATTTAATTCCTCCACCATTTCTTTATTTCCCGTTATGAATTCTCCAGTTTCTGACTGTAAGTGGTCTACATTAGTTTTTGTCAATCTTTTTCTCTTTACACACCAATAGAAAATTTTAGTTAGTTTTTATATTCCCCGCTATCTTACTTTCATATTCTATTTCCACCTTTTAAATCAATCCCTCGGTCCTCTTTTGCTGAATTGTTTAGAATCATAGAATCACTGCAGTGCAAAAGGAGGCTATTCAGCCCATTGAGCCTGCACCAACAACAACCCCACCCAGGCCCTATCCCCGTAACCCCCAGTATTTATCCTGCTAATCCCCCTGACACAAAGGGTCAATTTAGCATGGCCAATCCACCTAACCTGCACATCTTTGGAGTGTGGGAGGAAATGGGAGCACCCAGAGGAAACCCACGCAGACATGGGGAGAACATGCAAACTCCACACAGACAGAAACTGCTCCCAATCCTCGGGCTTATTGCTTTTTCTTGCCAATTTGTACGCTTCTTCCTAGAATCTGATACTATCTCTAATTTCCCTTGTAAGCCATGGTTTGGCCGTAATTCCCTTGCCACTTTTGTGTCAAACAGGAATAAGCAACTTCTGGAGTTCACCTATTCGTTCTTTAAATGCCTGCCATTGCCTGTTCCACTTTCTTTCCTTTCAGTGATGTTTCCCAGTCCATCCTGGCCAATTCATGCCTCACACCATCATAGTTCCCTTTATTGAGATTCACGACCCTGGTCTCAGAATCAATTACGTCACTATCCATCTTGACAAAGAAAAATAATAGCCAACACCTGCTCTATTTGTTAAGTGCTCACATCACTAAAATCCCAAGAGAATGTGTAACAAGAGTAGAATTAATTGAGTGAATCATAGAATCTCTGCAGTGCAGAAGGAGGCCATTCAGCCCATCAAGCCTGCGCTGACAACAATCCCACCCAGGCCCTATCCCTGTAACACCACATGTTTTCCTGGATAGTCCCCCTGACACCAACGGGCAATTTAGCATGGCCAATCCACCTGCACATCTTTGGAGGAAACCGGAGTACCCGGAGGAAACCCACACAGACACGGGGAGAATGTGCAAACTTCATACAGTCAGTGACCCAAGCAGGGAATTGAACCTGGGTCCCTGGTGCTGTGAGGCAGAAATGCTAACTACTGTGCCAACGCACTGCCCCAATTTGATCTGTGCCTTTTCCAAGATCCATTGGAATAGTTAGGAACAAATGGAGGCAGATTTTCCCATTCCTCCCGCCACGGAAATCGGAGTGCCTCAGGGATGGCACAGTGGTTAGCCCTGCTGCCTCACAGCGCCAGGGACCCAGGTTCGATTCCCAGCTTGGGTCACTGTCTGTGTGGAGTTTGCACATTCTCCCCGTGTCTGCGCGGGTTTCCTCCGGGTGCTCCGGTTTCCTCCCACATCCAAAGATGTGCAGGTTAGGTGGATTGGCCATGCTAAGTTGTCCCTTAGTGTCAGGGGGACTAGCTAGGGTAAATGCATATGGTTATGGCGATAGGGCCTGGGTGGGATTGTGGTCGGTGCAGAATCGATGGGCCGAATGGTTTCCTTCTGTAATGTGGGACTCTGTGATTCTATGACCTCGGGTGAGATTTTCCGGTTAGGAGAAGAGCGCGGCTGGGAAGTCCCACCCATCGAATCAGCAAGTGCCCTCCCTGACCAGTAAAAAAAAATCACAGATCCAAGTCAGAGAATAGAATTTGACTTATTCACTGACCATAAACCTATGGCCTTGATCTTGGGTGTAGATTGGAAAGGCTGATTTATGAGCATTTACCTATGGACTTCACACTTTCCTGGCAGATTTGTTTTAAACCCATTGCTTGACATTGAACTATGTGTTTGCACACTGAATATTATAGAATGTGGACACAGTTCCTCGTACCATATTAATCTATGTTACACAAGATTCATAGTTTTTGTAAGTCAAATGACGCAGAATCTAATCTAAAACTCAAAGCGTTCACTGGCCTACGCAATACAGAGAGAGATCTTCCCTGCAGTGCGGGGCAGTGCCAATTTGAATTCTTTGTTTGTAGGCTGTTATGTATTTTCAATTATTTCCCTCACTGTCCTTTTTTTCTCCATTCTCTACCCCCTGCCTATATTCACAATATTCACAGTCCGTTGCCTTGTGTTGCATTCTTTGTCTGTTTAAACGGATAGTTGAGCTTCCGCAGATTATTTCATCAACAATCAACTGAAAGAAAAGCAAAGACTTGCATTCGTATAATTTTTTACGCAGAGGGTGGTGGGTGCCTGGAACTTGCTGCCGGGGGAGGTAGTGGAAGCAGAGACGATAGTGAATCTTGACGAATACATGAATAGGATGAGAATAGAGAGATATGGTCCCCGGAAGGGTAGGGGGTTTTAGTTGAGATGGGCAGCACGGTCGGTGCAGGCTTGGAGGGCCGAAGGGTCTGTTCTTGTGCTGTAATTTTCTTTGTTCTTTGTTCTCTGATCTTTGTATAGCAGCTTTCACAACGCCAGGACATCCCACAATGCTTTTCGAACTAACAAAGTACTTTCGAAGTGTAGTCACTGTTATAATATGGGAAGAATAGCAGCCAAACTTCGCACAGCAACTTCCAGAAACAGTAATATGGTAATAACCAAATAATCTGCTTTTGTAACGTTGATTGAGAATTATCTATTGACCAAGGCACTGCTTTGTTGTGTGATAGGAGTTTAGGTGGAGTTTGGGGATTGTCTGGTCTTCTGAATGCTTGAGTCCATAGACTTTTTAATCAGAATTATTTATATATACCCAGTACTTACATATTTGGACCTCCATATGAGATTCTTTCTTCAAGAACGCTTTCCCTTCCAAGTCATGCGATCTGATATCATTATTACATCAACAACATGTACGTTTCTGATATTAGTCCTTTACCGTACATCTCCCCCACATCTTTATCCCCATTATATTTACATCCTCCTACACAGAATCATAGAATCCCTACAGCGCAGTAGGAGGCCACTTAGCCCATCAAGCCTGCACCAACAACAATCCCCACCCTATCCATGCCCGATCCCCATAACCCCACATATTTACCCTCCTAGTTCCCCGAACACTGAGGGGCGTGGCCAATCAACCTAATCTGCACATCTGTGGAGTGTGGGAGGAAACCGGAGCAGCCGGAGGAAACCCACGCAGACACGGGGAGAACGTGCAGACTCTGCATAGACAGTGACTCAAGTTGGGTCCCTGGCGCTGTGAGGCAGCAGCGCTAACCACTGTGCCACATCTCCCCTCAAAGTTTCAGGCGTCAAAGGGTTAGTTTCTGCGGTGTCCTGACCAACCTCCCTGAACTTGTTCTGATTGCCTTTGGAGGTCAAGGATATTTAGTTTAAGCATAAGTGATCTTCCCTTTGGTAGAGCTTTGTCGTAGGTCTTTCCTCCCCTTCAAGAGCTGAGCAATAAGCCCACGTTTCTACCAGCTTTCCTTCCAAGGATATTAAGGCACTGCGGATTCTCCTTGTGATGTCCTGGCCTATCTCAACCCATGCAACTGTACCTTCCCTCTGCTGGTCTCAGACCCAAACTCTCACAAATATCAGCACTGGTAACTCATGTGCTCCATCTTATGTAAGCTTAAGTTTATTTTATTAGTGTCACAAGTAGGTTCACATTAACACTGCAATGAAGTTATGTGAAAATTTCCTGGTCGCCACACTCCTGTTCGGATACACCGAGGGAGAATTTAGCACAGCTCAATGCACCTAACCAACACGTCTTTCAGACTGTGGGAGGAAACCGGAGCGCCTGGAGGAAACCCACGCAGACACGGGGAGAACGTGCAGACTCTGCACAGACAGTGACCCAAGTCGGGAATCGAACCCGTGTCCCTGGCGCTGTGAGGCAGCAGTGCTAACCACTGGCCCCCTCTGCAATTAAAGTTCCGAGCCTAATTGTTTCTCTGTTCTTCCTTATGCTGTTTATCCTCTCGTGGTTGTTTGTGGTGACATTGGGTTTGAGTTTCTGTGTCAAAGATGGAAACTGTGTTCTCAATCTCCTGCCCATTAGTAACTCTGAGGAGTAACTATTCTGTAGTGGGGGGTTGATGATTTAGAAAAACTGGATTAAGGTTTTTGTTTGTCTTTAATTATAGAATCATAGAATCTCTACAGTGAGATGGCGCTGGAGCGAGGCAACTTCTTGCAAGCTGTGCCCAGCATACCTTCTAATTCTATCTTTTACTCTCGTTCTATGCTTCTAAAACTTCATTCTAACTCTTTTACATTTTGCACTCTCTCGTTTCCTTCTCTATGAACGGTATGCTTTGTCCGTATAGCATGTAAGAAACAATACTTTTCACTGTATGTTAATACATGTGACAATAATAAATCAAATCAAATACAGAAGGAGGCTATTCGGCCCATCGAGTCTGCACCGACAACAATCCCACCCTATCCCCATAACCCCACATATTTACCCTGCTAATCGCCCCCCCCCTCCGCCCCCCCGCAACTAGGGTCAATTTAGCATGGCCAATCAACCTAACCCGCACATCTTTGGAGAGTGGGAGGAAACCGGAGCACCCGGAGGAAACCCACGCAGACACGGAGAGAATGTGCAGACTCCGCACAGACAGTGACCCGAGCCGGGAATCGAACCCGGGTCCCTGGCACCGAGCCACCCCTAAAGAGCTCGTACCCTTCCTTCCGCCCCTCCATCTACTTGAGGGCAGCAAGATGAGTTGGTTACATGAACAAAGACGCATTCATTTGCGAAATTTTGAATTTGCCCATTTTCAAATTCTTCACTGTCCCACACGACAATGTCCCGAATCCCGTGCGTTGAATAAATTCTCTTGAGGGATTGAATGACTGCTTAAGTCGGGATACTATGCAATCAGTTTACTTCAATCCACTGTGAATAATAATCAATAATGATAGGGAAGGTTTTCCTCATAAATTCAAATAAGTGTACTCCTACACTTTCAGTATTTAAATACTTTATAGTGCTGGTTAGGTGCATTGGCTCGAACAGTCACCGGGCTGTGGCGACTAGGGGAATTTCATAGTAGCTTCATTGCAGTGTTAATGTAAGCCTTACTTGTGACTAATCAATAAACTTTCAGTATTTAAGTTTGTTCTATGGGTGTGGAGGGATATGGTCCAAGTGCAGGTCAGTGGGACTAGGCAAAAAATGGTTCGGCACAGACAAGAAGGGCCAAAAGGCCTGTTTCTGAGCTGTAATTTTCTATGGTTTTCTAGGCACTTGATGGAAAACAAGAAGCTAATAGCGGTTCTTCCTGTTCCTGGCAGTTTAGGGCCCAAGGAGAGCAATTAGAAATCATTTCTTCCAATCAACACGTAACGTCTGGTCACCAGACTGATTATTGAGCCTTCGTAATTCCTAAATAATCTTGATGAAATCCTTGAAGCTCTCGATATGGGGTAATGTCTCATTGAAGACTAGTAAGTGGTCAGTGACAGTGAGGTGCTTGCAATTTTTTTTAAAACTGGCTGAGTATCGGATTACTGTGGATATATACTGTGGCCGACTCAATGGCACAGTGGTTAGCACTGCTGCTTCACAGCACCAGGGACCCGGGTTCAATTCTGGCCTCGGGTCACTGTCTGTGCGGAGTTTGCATGTTCTCCCCGTGTCTGCGTGGGTTTCCTCCGGGTGCTCCAGTTTCCTACCACAGTCTAAAGATGTGCGGGTTAGGTTTATTGGCCATGCTAAATTGACCCAAGTGTCAGGGGGATTAGCCGGGAAAATGCGTGGGGTTATGGGAATAGGGCCTGGGTGGGATTGTGGTTGGTATAGACCCGATGAACCTAATGGCCTCCTTCTGTACTGTAGGATTCTTTAATAATCTGGCCATCCTCCCAGACAATATTCTCAGATTTGAAGACATTCTTCATTTTTTTTCTGGACTTGCTTTGTTTAATGCAACCCTCTTGCAGGAGCTGGTAAGTGCTGAGTGATTAAGGATGTATATGCTTCAACCCCCTCAATGAAGTGTAAACCCTCTTGTTCAGCTCCTTCCGAAGGTATTTGTGAAAGTGTGTCTGCCGTTGTTTGATATTTTCCTTGCATATACTCTGTGATGGAGTCATATCTCATCAATCTTAATCTGAACCGTTGGACTCCAGGTGGCATCCTCACAATTTGTTTCATGTTCAGAAGGATGACTAGTGGTTTATGGTCTGTTCTATCTTGGAATGTAATCCCATAACATAGCTTGAAAACTTTTCACACGCCCACATTGCTGCCAAACCCTTTTCTATCATAAAGTATCATTGTTCCGTTTCCGTCAGTGACCTAGAGAAACGGTAGGTTGGTTTACACTTGGCCTCTTTTTGCTCTTAAAATAATAGTCCCCAGACCTTTACGGTATGGTGGTACAGTGGTTAGCACTGCTGCTTCACAGTGCCAGGGACCTGGGTTCAATTCCCGGCTTGGGTCACTGTCTGTGTGGAGTTTGCACATTCTCCCCGTGTCTGTGTGGGTTTCCTCCGGGTGCTCCGGTTTCCTCCCACAGTCTGAAAGACGTGCTGGTTAGGTGCATTGGCTCAAACAGGCACCGGGCTGTGGCGACTAGGGGAATTTCATAGTAACTTCATTGCAGTGTTAATGTAAGCCTCACTTGTGACTAATAAATAAACTTTAACTTTTAACTTTTTCTTTCTGGTTGTATCGCAGCTTGGTATGGGCTCCTGGTCTGTCCAAGACTTGAAGAAACTACAAAAGATCGTGAATGTAGCTCAATCCATCACCCAAACCAGCCTCCCATCCGTTGACCTGTCTACACTTCCTGCTGCCTCGGCAAAGCAGCCAGCATAATTAGGGACCCCACGCACCCCGGAAATTCTCTCATCCACCTTCTTCCATCAGGAAATAGATACAAAAGTCTGAGGTCACTTCCCAACCGACACAAGAACAGCTTCTTCCCTGCTACCACAGACTTTTGAATAGACCTACCTCACATTAAGTTGATCTTTCTCTACACCCTAGTTATGACTATAACATTACATTCTGCATTCTCTTGATTCCTTCTCTATGAATGGTATGCTTTGTCTGTATAGAGCGCAAGAAACAATACTTTTCACTGTATGTTAATACATGTGACAATAATAAATCAAATCAAATCAAAATCAAACCTTCACTCACCAAAACAAATGAGCTTGGCTTTATTCTGTTGCTGTTTGTGAACCTTGCTGGCAATGACCTGACTGATATTCCTACGGTACGGTAAAATCACCATAGTCCCAGATGACCATAGGCTGCTCTCTCCTTTGAGGGGGAGAGCTGACTAGTGGGGGTATTTACCTTGAGGATTGCCACACCTCAGGCCAGGGGCAAGGTTGAGAAGTTGCCACCTTAGCTGGCATGGGAATTGAACCCACGCCATTGGCATCATTCTGCATCACAAACCAACCATCCAGCCAACTGAGCTATAAAGTTTACTTATTATTAATCACAAGTAAGGCTTACATTAACACTGCAATGAAGTTACTGTGAAATCAAAATCAAATCAAATCAAAACCTATAAATGATGCATTTGCGGTTCATTATTGCGCTCCTCCAACAGTGTGGCATGCCCTCAGTACCTCACAAGAGCATCAGCTAAGACTTGATGTCGAAGGGGCTTAAGCTCACGCTCCTGACTCAGAGAGAAGCCTGCCACCCACTGAGCCACCACTGATACCTCGCCTACTTGACAATTCAATGAAGTGTTTGAGTGGGGAGCTCACCTCCAGCCGTGAATCACTGGAGCGCCAGCCCAGATTTTCAGCTCAAACGTCTGCGCAATCCTCTGACTCAGAAGTAAGAATGGCAACCCACTGAGCCACGGCTGACAAAGGGTCTGCAAATGAGGGAGGTTGGCTGCCACACTGTGAAGCCACACTGTGCCGTCAGGACGCAGTGATCATAGCACCAGAGAGTTTTACAGAAATTCACAGCACGGCAGAACAATGAAATTACTCCAGTGGACGAGGTACCTGCTCCGCATGATTTACTCCTTTCCCAACCAAGGAGAAAGACAAATCCCCGTTGAAGGCTGGAAAAGGGCTGCTTTCCGACACACTGCAGACTGTAACATCTTTGACGCCTACAACACTCTCCGCTATGAATCATTCGATTGTGCAGAGATTCCTGACTCATTCTGTAGGCTAGAGATTATCAGTAAATTCTGCTCTTCCCACCATCTCTGAGCTAGATTTTAATGCATGGTGTGTAACTTTATTCAACAAGGCACCTCAATGAATCATTCAAAAGGAGAAATTATTCTTTGTAAAAAAAAAGATAACTTTTCACAGTGATCTAGCTGATAGGGAGGAGATTCATAGAATCATAGAATCCTACAGGGCAGAAGGAGGCCGTTCGGCCCATCGAGCCTGCACCGACCACAATCCCATCCTATCCCCATAACCCCATGCATTTACCCTAGCTATTCCCCCTGACAATAAGGGTCAATTTAGCGCGGCTAATCGACCCTAACCCGTACATCTTTGGACTGTGGGTGGAAACTGGAGCGCCCGGAGGAAACCCACACAGACACGGGGAGAATGTGCAAACTCTACACAGACAGTGACCCAAGCCGGGAATCGAACCCGGGTCCCTGGTGGTGTGAGGCAACAGTGCTAACCACTGTGCCACCATGTTGCCCACTGGTTACACAGTGGCTCATTTATTCAATGCATTGACTATGACCTAAATGAGGCTAAATATTATTCTTGTATTTAGTGCACTGGCAGGAACACACAGGTCCCCTCAGAGTGTATTCGATAATAACTTTCAAAAAGAACTGAATATTGGATTGGTACCTGAAGGGTGAACATTTACAGGAGTGTGGGGGAACAGCAGTGAAATGGAACTAATAGGATAGTCCAGTCAAAGAACCACCATCGACATGATGGGCTGAATGACCTCCTGGGGTGTCTGATTCTATGATATTTCTCTGATATAGGATTTTAAAAATTCATTCATGGGACATGGGCGTCGCTGGCTGGGCCAGCATTTATTGCCCATCCCTCGTTGCCCAGGGACAGTTGAGAATCAACCACATTGCTGTGGGTCTGGAGTCACATGTAGGCCAGACCGGGTAAGGACGGCAGATTTCCTTCCCTAAAGGACATTAGTGAACCAGATGGGTTTTTCTGACAATTGATAATGGTTTCATGGTCATCAGTAGATTCTTAATTCTAGATTTTTTTTATTGATTTCAAATTCTACCATCTGCCGTGGCGGGATTCGAACCCTGATCCCCAGAATATTAGCTGAGTTTCTGGATTTTAATAGTCGAGTGATAATACCACTCCGCCACTGCGAATTGGGGCTATTTTTACTTGGACTAAGATTGGTGCTCGTGGTAAGTCAGGCCACGATAGGATTGGCACCAATTTTGAGATTTGCCTGTGAGGGCAGGCCCTGGGTGGTGTTATGATCCTAGACCAGACCCCACCCCCGCCACCCCCCTCCCCCTGCCCCATGTTTTTGGTACAATCTGATTAGGGACCAATAACATTTTGTTTAAAGTAAGCAACATCTGAGATTCACGACACTTGCTAAGAGAATAAAGTGACAAGATTCCACAGGTTTTGAAAGAACAAAAATAGGCTTTACCCCACAAGGTCAAAATGATAAAACAGCTTTCAATATCTATTTAATACTCTAACCTTTGGGGTTAATGTGGGGTACATGTGAATTAACAGGCAAACAGGAGTGATTCTCCCAGCCCGCTGCACTGCTTGTGTAGCCAGGGGGCCCGGAGACTCCAGCAGAGGCCAGAGGCTGATTCTCTGGGGGGCCTAGTTGGCCCCCCTTCGCTCCAGCGGGGTTGGGCCGCCAGCTCCCCGCAGAGGGGGAGGAAGCTATACTAACTCCTGCTGGAGTGAAAAGCTCCTGGCGGGGAAGGGAGACACTCGCGGGGCCCGGAGATTTCAGTCCCTGGGTCCGCTAACGATATTTAAAATATATTGAAATGGTGATTTAAATCGGCCCCGCGCACTGATTTTCAGCGTGATTCATGCTGAGGCTCTCTACAGTGCACAGAGATTCTTTTTGAAAATCCCACAGGAAAACCAGCAGGATTTACTCCAGCTTTTATGCAAATTCAACACAGAATCTTTTGGGGGAGAATCGCCCTTTGCACAATAAATAGCAAATGTAATCACGACAGAGCAAATGGATTTTTCAGCAGTCATCAGTAAACACATCATTGAGACTCTATCTCCATCACAAGGAGTTCCCAACATTTCACTTTAGAAGACCAATCCTCTCAAAGTTGCTCCAACTTGGGGCTATCTCAATGATTTCACACCTCCCGGGGTTTCAATCTCATCTCCCAAGACTCCGTTCCCCTGAATTTCTGAGTCTGCCCTCCAGCCTCTACCTCACCGGTAGGATTTCAGTTCTTCAATAGCTGGCGGGTTTCACCGGGCTGGCATGGCCCTGTATTTCACCCCGATCCAATCTCCGCAGCTACAGCAAACTAGAACATAGTTTCCCAGCTCCTTCCTCCAAGCCTTAACGACACAGAGCTGTCTAACAGCCCCTGGGAACTAAGCTGAGCACCAACTACACACAAGCCAGCTAACAGTAACACTTTTGTTGCCTGGAGCCCGCTAGCAGCAACGTCTTTTCTGGCGTGGTCATTCCCCCTGTTACAGGATGCCCATTTCCCCCAGCAAACGTACAGGTAAATTAGAACCCGAGGGTGTGATCTTACTGGCCTTTCACGCCACGCTCCCGAGGTAAGGTCGGAGAATTTGGCTCCTGGCCAAATCTCCGTTCACTGCAGTGGGATGGGACAATCCCGTCGGTGTGAACGGTGGTAACATTCCGGCCCTAGAATTTTCTTAAGCTCCATCCGTCTCCATTGATGACATAGCCTTCTAGGGCTAACTGAATATTTAAAGAAATGGTTGTAACTATATCTCTCAAAACTAAACAGCTCTCTGCACTGTATTTCTTTGCAAGCTGCGTAGATACCCCAGCTGCAATTTTTCAGCTCAGTACGACCCCCCCCCACTCCTCTTACCTTTCTTAGAATGGAATAAATTAGTGATGGACCAATACCTGAAGGGTGAACATTTACAGAACTATGGGAAAACAGCAGTCAAATGGAACTAATCTTTACAGAGCAGCACGGTGGCCCACAGGGCAGTACGGTGACACAGTGGTTAGCACTGCCGCCAGAGACCCGGGTTCAATACTGGCCTTGGCAACTGTGTGGCGTTTGCACGTTCTCCCTGTGTCTGCGTGGGTTTCCTCCGGATGCTCCAATTTCCTCTCACAGTCCAAAGATGTGCAGGGTAGATGGATTGGCCACACTGAAGTTGCCCCTTATGCGTCCCTAGATGTGTAGTTTAGATGGATTAGCCATGGTAAATGTGTGGGGTTACAGGGATAGGGCTAAGGGGAAGAGGGCCTGGGTAAGATGTGCAGTCAGAGTCAGTGCAGACTTCATGGGCTGAATGGCCTCTTCCGCACTGTAGGGATTCTATGATTCCATGGGCAGCACAGTGGCACAGTGGTTGGCACTGCTGCCTCACGGCACCAGGGACCCGGGTTCGATTCCTGGCTTGGGTCACTGTCTGTGTGGAGTCTGCCCGTTCTCCCCGTGTCTGCGTGGGTTTCCTCCGGGTGCTCCGGTTTCCTCCCACAGTCCGAAAGACGTGCTGGTTAGGTGCATCGGCTGTGCTAAATTCTCCCTCAGTGTACCCGAACAGGCGCCAGAACGTGGCGACTAGGGGATTTTCACAGTAACTTCTTGCAGTGTTAATGTAAGCCCACTTGTAAATAATAAATAAACCTAATTGGATAGTCCAATCAAAGAACCACCATCAACATGATGAGCTGACTGGCCTCCTGTGGTATCTGATTCTGTGATATTTCTCCGATATAGGATGTTAGAGAATCGAGGTTACTTTTATCTGGGGTAAGATCGGTGATCGTGGTGAGTCAGGCCGATGTAGGATTTGTACCAATTTTGAGATTTCCGATGAAGGCAGCCCCTGGATGATGTTAGGATCCTCGACCAGATCCCCTCCCCCTCACCCACCCCCAATGTTTTTGATACAATCTGAGTAGGGACCCCTGAAGTCAACATGGTCTCAAACCTTTAAGTATAATGGCCTTCAAACTGCTTGAGTTGCATTGATTCAATTTTCTACAGTTAAACCTTCATGTGCCCAGAAGGAAAGAGTACCTCAAAAATATTGCTATGAAGCAGGCATTTATAACAGTGGGAAATCATTGGAGGTATCCAACACGCTGCAAACGGGATCGCCGCCACACAAGAGGGAGCAAAACTCAGCACTGAAAGAGCAAAGGTTTACTCATCAGGGGGTCCTTCAGGATTAGGGCTAGGGTTAGAGCTAGAGACCCGAATACAGAGTAGGTTGTGATGGTGGAAGTGGGGGGGGGGGGGGGTGGGGGGGGGGGGTGGATGATGGGGATGGTGGCGGCGGGCTAGGATGGAATGGGATGGAAGGGGTTGTGGAGGGATGTCTCCCCATTCAATGTTATTCTTTTTTCTGGTCCTGTCCTGTGCAATTTCAGGTCTAGCAGAGGAAGAGGCTTCCTTCACTTCATTTGGAAGGGTTCCCCATCGAGAATGGTTTGTATTTCTGCATCGCCTTTCATGGCCTCGTGGCATTCGAGGGCCCATGAACTGTTTTTGAAAAGTAGTCAGTGTGGTGACGTAGGGGAATGGTGGCGATCTTATGCCCAGCTAGCTGTGATAACGACTAGATAATCTGTTTTTAGTGATGTTAGTTCATTAATAAATATTGGCCAGGACACAAGGGAGAACTCCACTGTTTTTCTATCAGAGTGCTGCTTGATCTTTTAAATCCACATGGTTATTTTTGTTCAATTTATTTGTGAAATTTGACTTCAGAAGATTGTTGAGTGAATTTCTGAAAGGGGGCCCTGACATAGAATCCCGACAGTGCAGAAGGAGGCCATTCGGTCCATCGTGTCTGCACCGACCACAATCCCACCCAGGCCCTATCCCCATAACCCCATGCATTTACCCTGCTAATCCTTCCGACACTCAGGGGCAATTTTAGCATGGCCAATCAACCTAACCCACACATCTTTGGACTATGGAAGGAAACCGGAGCACCCGGAGGAAACCCACGCAGACACGGCGAGAACATGCAAACTCCACATGGACAGTGACCCGAGGCTGGAATTGAACCCGGGTCCCTGGCGCTGTGAGGCAGCAGCGCTAACCATTGTACCACCGCGCTTCTCCTGACATTTCTGGGGTGGTGGGGCGGAGCACATGTTTGCGGGGGCGTGGGGGTGTTGGGGTGCAATTTTGGAAACGCTGACAAACCTTTTACTCCAGTTCCCATTTGGTCGTCAGTCAGATCGGCTGAAGGCCAAATTTGGGGATGGTCCCTGAAGTCTGGAAAATGTTCGGGAATAGTGGGGGGAGGTCAGGGGAGGTGGTGGGAGTCCGACCTGCAATAAGAACGAACGGTGTTAACTGGGAGACATGGGAGAGCTGGTTCCTCCAGCGATGATGTGGAGATGCCGGCGTTGGACTGGGGTAAACACAGTAAGAAGTTTAACAACACCAGGTTAAAGTCCAACAGGTTTATTTGGTAGCAAAAGCCACACAAGCTTTCGAAGCTCTAAGCCCCTTCTTCTGGCCACTCACCTGAAGAAGGGGCTTAGAGCTTCGAAAGCTTGTGGGGCTTTTGCTACCAAATAAACCTGTTGGACTTTAACCTGGTGTTGTTAAACTTCTTACTGTGTTTCCTCCAGCGATCACAGCAGAGAGTTTGTCTGAGGAGCTGCAGGCAGGAAGCATCCCTGGTCCACAATTACTGCTCTTAAAAGCATTTAAAGTTTTTTAAAGTTTATTTTTTAGTCACAAGTAGGCTTCCATTAACACTGCAATGAAGTGAAAATCTCCTCGTCGCCACACTCCGGCGCCTGTTCGGGTACACTGAGGGAGAATTTAGCATGGCCAATGCACCTAACCTGCACGTCTTCCAGATTGTGGGAGGAAACCCACGCAGACACGGGGAGAACGTGCAGACTCCACACAGACAGTGACCCAAGCCAAATTGAACCCAGGTCCCTGGCACTGTGAGGCAGCAGTGCTCACCACTGTGCCACCGTGTCGCCCTAACCACCCTCATTAACCTAACCTGCACATCTTTGGACTGTGGGAGGAAACCGGAGCACCCAGGGGAAACCCACGCAGACACGGGGAGAATGTGCAGACTCCGCACAGACAGTGACCCAAGGCAGGAATCGAACCCGGGTCTCTGGCACTGTGAGGCAGCGGTGCTAACCACTGTGCCACCATTACCTCCTGGTTTCCCAGAGTTGCCATTTTAACTTTTGACCCCCTGCTTGACTCGGTTGTCATGAGGATAGATTGGACAGGCTGGGCTTGTTTCCACTGGAGTTTGGAGCGGTGACATAATTGAATTCAACAAGATCCTGAATGGTCTCGACATGGTGGAAGTGGGAAGGATGTTTCCTCTTGTGGAAGAGTCCTGAACTAAGGGGCACTGATTTAAAATTAAATGTCATCCTGATAGGACACAGATGAGGATTTTTTTTTCTCTCAGAGAGTTGTGCGACAGTGGAACTCTCTGCCTCAGAAGGTGGGGTGGGGGGCGGGGTCTTTGAATACTATTATTAATAATATTTTGAAGGCGGAGGGAGATTGATTCTTGTTGGGCAAGGAAATAAAAGGGAGATCGTGGGGTTTTATTGGGAATGTGGAATTCAATACAAATAGATCAGCCATGCTCTTACTGAACAGCAGAGCAGACTTGAGGGGCTGAATGGCCTCCTATTATAATTCAGGTCATAAACTCCTGAATCATAAGTTTTGCATTTCGATTTTGGCGACAGTGAGCATAAAATACTTCAGGTATGATTCAACTGACCCACTCGGGAGCTTTAATCAAACAAAGTTTATTTAGGTTAACATATATAGATAGAAAATTAGCAACAACTTTTACCAATTACAACCAAGAGAAAAAAAACAACCATGATATTGTATAACCCTGAATGAATACAGGAAATATTCCAATCAAACAATCCCATAAATAAACCCCTTTCCACAGGTTTAATGCAGCAAAGACTAATGCTCACGTGATACTGGAATTTAGTCCTTTGGTTGAATGCTGCAGTTCTCTTGCAGTGCACACAGACAGGCTTGGAGTCAGAACAGCTTCCCAAAACACCAGGGAGAGAGACTCCAGTCAAGCAACCACCAACAGCAGATTTTCTAGTCCAGGAAGGTCAGGAACGCTGCCTCCAGCTAACAGCACAATTTCCAGAACCAGGGAGAAAGAGAGAGAAACACTACTTTCCAGTCTGATGTCCACCCCCTTCTAAACTAAAACAGCTGCCAGCTAAACTGAATTCACTATGAAGAAAACAACTGTCCAAGAACACATGACCTGCCAGCCAGTCATCCTCCTGGCAATGCAGGGTCATCAAACTAATCCCAGAAAGTACCCGAGGGCCAGAAAGTAAAAATGAGCAAAACCCCATTTAAGACATTGAAGCAGCAATAAAAGGACTTCTAGCAGCCAGCCTGGCAACACGATAACCAAAAAAGGTCTGTTTACAACTGGGGCGGCACGGTGGCACAGTGGTTAGCACCGCTGCCTCACAGCGCCAGGGACGCGGGTTCAATTCCCGACTTGGGTCACTGTCTGTGTGGAGTTTGCACATTCTCCCCCCGTGTCTGCGTGTGTTTTCTTTGGGTGCTCCGGTTTCCTCCCACAGTCCAAAGATGTGCGGGTTAGGTTGATTGGCCATGCTACATTGCCTGTTAGTGTCAGGGGGTCTAGCTAGGGTAAATGCAAGGGGTTATGGGGATAACGCCTTGGTAGGATTGTGGTCAGTGCAGACTCGATGGGCTGAATGGCCACCTTCTGCAATGTAGGATTCTATGAACTGCAGAGAACATGATTTTTTTTAAATCTTAAAGAAACACTAACATTGCACTACTCCTGCTCCTATTCCGTACGGTTGTATTACCATCGGTGCAGAGTGGGGCGGGGGATCATTAGTGGTGCTACAGTGCCCACTGCGGCCTCACAAAATGACATTGCCAGTTCAAAACAGACCCTGATGTGTCCAATTAACAGCAGGGGAATGAGCCCGCTCCTCAGCGAAACACTGTCTACAAGACAGAGGTCTTCAAATACACTGATTGCCAAGGCCGCAAGCTACTTGCTGTAGAAACATAGAACAACTACAGCACAAAACAGGCCCCACAAGTTGTGCTGAACATATCCCTACCTTCTAGGCCTACCTATAACCCTCCATCCTATTAAGTCCCATGTACTCATCCAGGAGTCTCTTAAAAGTCCCTATTGAGTTTGCCTCCACCACCACTGACGGCAGCCGATTCCACTCGCCCACCACCCTCTGTGTGAAAAACTTCCCCCTAACATTTCCCCTGTACCTACCCCCCAGCACCTTAAACCTGTGTCCTCTCGTAGCAGCCATTTCAGCCCTGGGAAAAAGCCTCTGAAAGTCCACCCGATCTATGCCTCTCAACATCTTATATACCTCTATTAGGTCTCCTCTCATCCTACGTCTCTCCAAGGAGAAAAGACCGAGCTCCCTCAGCCTATCCTCATAAGGCATGCCACTCAATCCAGGCAACATCCTTGTAAATCTCCTCTGCACCCTTTCAATCTTTTCCACATCCTTCCTGCAATGAGGCGACCAGAACTGAGCACAGTACTCCAAGTGGGGTC
Source organism: Mustelus asterias (assembly GCF_964213995.1). Lineage (NCBI taxonomy): Eukaryota > Metazoa > Chordata > Chondrichthyes > Carcharhiniformes > Triakidae > Mustelus > Mustelus asterias. Next base: position 9,220,658 of record NC_135825.1, on the reverse strand, counting down.
TGACGAGGGTCTTATAAAGCTGCATCATTATCCCCGGACTCCTAAACTCAATCCCTCGATTGATAAAGGCCAGCACACCATACGCCTTCTTAACCACTTCCTCCACCTGCGGGCCGATTTTAGAGTCCTATGGACCCGGACCCCAAGGTCCTTCTGATCCTCTACAATACTAAAAGTCTTTCTCTTTATATTGTACTCCTTCATCCCATTTGACCTGCTAAAATGGACCACTATGCATTTATCTGGGTTGAAGTCCATCTGCCCCCCACTTCTCCACCCAGTCTTGTATCCTATCTATGTCCCTCTGTAACTTCTGACATCCCTCCAGACTATCCACAACCCCACCAACCTTCGTGGCGTCGGCAAACTTACCAACCCATCCCTTCACTTCCTCATCCAGGTCATTTATGAAAATGGCAAACAGCAAGGGTCCCAGAACAGATCCCTGGGGCACACCTCTGGTGACCAACCTCCAATTAGAAAAAGACCCATCTATACACACTCTCTGCCTCCTTTGGGCAAGCCAGTTCTGGATCCACAGGGCAGCAGCCCCTTGGATCCCATGCCCTCTCACTTTTTCTAGAAGCCTTGCATGGGGGACCTTATCGAACGCCTTGCTAAAATCCATATAAACCACATCTACCGCTTTCCCTTCGTCAATGTGTTTCGTCACATTTTCGAAGAACTCCACCAAGCTCGTAAGGCACGATCTGCCTTTGACAAAGCCATGCTGAGTATTCTTGACCATACTAAACCTCTCGAAATGCTCATAAATCTTGTCCCTCAGGATCTTCTCCATCAGCTTACCAACCTCTGAGGTTAGACTCACCGGTCGGTAATTTCCTGGGCTATCCCTATTCCCCTTCTTGAAAATAGGAACCACGTCCGCAATCCTCCAATCCTGGCACCTCTCCCGTCTCCATCGACAATGCAAAGATCATCGCCAGAGGCTCTGCAATCTCTTCCCTCGCCTCCCACAGTAACCTGGGGTACATCCCATCCGGACCCGGCGACTTATCTACCTTGATGCCATTCAAAGATTCCAACACAACCTTTTCTTAAAGTCCACATACTCAATCCTTTCAGTCCACCGCAAGCCCACAGTACATCCACCCAGGTCCTTCTCCTCTGTGAAAACCGAGGCAAAATACTCATTAAGCACCTCTGCCATTTCTACTGGTTCCAATGTTCAGACCTTGCTTATGAACTGCTCCGATTCTATGTAAATGAGGATTAATGCATCTGAGCCTCAGCACACTCGAGGATTAAGAAGACTGAGCCTTGATTTTGATCTGAGTTATTGAAATGGTAGCACTAATACAGGATAAAATTGAAAATCTGGGAGGTATATGTTATGAATTTTTAGCCCTGATAGGCAGCCTCATCCTGGGAGCACTTACCACGGCCTCAGGGATGAATTTGATTTTCTACAAATTACTTTTAACACTCAGTGGAAAACAACGGGAGAATCTCCGACCGTGCCACCTGGCTTCCTGATATCCACAGCGGACTGTGGGAACGGGCGTTGGGAACATTGATCCTGCAAAATTAACCTTTGACGTCAGTGTAACACTGAGTTTCAGGCATTGAAACTCTCTATAAATAAGAGCTTAAAACAGTAGGGCTCAGTGTAATAGTTGTTATGACGGTGGGATTAAGTTTAAATAGCATTGAATCATTGCAGTTCAGTTCAGATGAGGTAATGAAGTGGGTGTGATTGAGATTGAGCATTGAGGCAGTGAGAGGAAGTGTGAACAAAGAAAAGTATAGCTCAGGAACAGGTCCTTTGGCCCTCCAAGCCTACGCCAATCATGATGCTTGCCTAAACTAAAACCGTATGTACTTACAGAGTCCGTATCCTTCCATTCCCATCCTATTCATGCCCTCACCTGATGAAGGGGCAGCGCTCCGAAAGCTCGTGCTACCAAATAAACCTGTTGGTCTTTAACCTGGTGTTGTGAGACTACTTACTATATATTTGTCTATTTGCCCTTTAAGTGCTGCTGTCGTACCTGCTCCCACCGCCTCCCCGGGCAGTGTGTTCCAGACATTCACCACCCTCTGTGTAAAAAACTTGCCTCGCACATCTCCTCTAAACTTTTCCCCACCCACCTTAAACCTATGTCCCCTAGTACTTGACTTTTCTACCCTAGGAAAGAGCATCTGACTATCCACTCTGTCCATGCCCCTCATAATCTTGTAAATCTCAATCAGGTCACCCCTCAACCTTCGTCGTTCCAGAAAACAAACCAAGTTTATCCAAACTCTCCTAGGATCAGAGAGTCATAGAGTCATTCAGGCAGTGGGAGTGAGTGTGAGTGAGGATTAAGGCAGTGGGAGCGAGTGTGAGTGAGGACTAAGGCAGTGGGAGTGAGTGTGAATGAAGACTAAGGCGGTGGGAGCGAGTGTGAGTGAGGATTAAGGCAGAGGGAGCGAGTGTGAGTGAAGATTAAGACAGTGGGAGCGAGTGTGAGTGAGGATTAAGGCAGAGGGAGCGAGTGAGTGAAGATCAAGGCAGTGGGAGTGAGTGTGAGTGAGGATTAAGGCAGTGGGAGTGAGTGTGAGTGAAGATTAAGGCAGTGGGAGCCAGTGTGAGTGAGGATTAAGGCAGTGGGAGTGAGTGTGAGTGAAGATTAAGGCAGTGAGAGTGAGTGTGAGTGAAGATCAAGGCAGTGGGAGTGAGTGTGAGTGAGGATTAAGGCAGTAGGAGCGAGTGTGAATGAGGATTAAGGCAGTAGGAGTGAGTGTGAGTGAGGATTAAGGCAGTGGGAGTGAGTGTGAGTGAGGATTAAGGCAGTGGGAGCGAGTGTGAATGAGGATTAAGGCAGTGGGAGTGAGTGTGAGTGAGGATTAAGGCAGTGGGAGCGAGTGAGTGAAGATTAAGGCAGTAGGGGCGAGTGTGAGTGAAGAGTAAGGCAGTAGGAGTGAGTGTGAGTGAGGATTAAGGTAGTGAGAGTGAGTGTGAGTGAAGATTAAGGCAGTGGGAGCGAGTGTGAGTGAGGATTAAGGCAGTGGGAGTGAGTGTGAGTGAAGATTAAGGCAGTGAGAGTGAGTGTGAGTGAAGATCAAGGCAGTGGGAGTGAGTGTGAGTGAAGATCAAGGCAGTGGGAGTGAGTGTGAGTGAGGATTAAGGCAGTGGGAGCGAGTGTGAATGAGGATTAAGGCAGTGGGAGTGAGTGTGAGTGAGGATTAAGGCAGTGGGAGCGAGTGAGTGAAGATTAAGGCAGTAGGAGTGAGTGTGAGTGAAGATTAAGGCAGTAGGAGTGAGTGTGTGAGGATTAAGGTAGTGAGAGTGAGTGTGAGTGAGGATTAAGACAGTGGGAGTGAGTGTGAGTGAAGATTAAGGTAGTGAGAGTGAGTGTGAGTGAAGATTAAGGCAGTGGGAGCGAGTGTGAGTGAGGATTAAGGCAGTGGGAGTGAGTGTGAGTGAAGATTAAGGCAGTAGGAGTGAGTGTGAGTGAAGATTAAGGCAGTAGGAGTGAGTGTGTGAGGATTAAGGTAGTGAGAGTGAGTGTGAGTGAAGATTAAGGCAGTGGGAGTGAGTGTGAGTGAAGATTAAGGCAGTGGGAAGGAGTGTGAGTGAAGATTAAGGCAGTGGGAGTGAGTGTGAGTGAAGATTAAGGCAGTAGGAAGGAGTGTGAGTGAAGATTAAGGCAGTGGGAGTGAGTGTGAGTGAAGATTAAGGCAGTAGGAAGGAGTATGAAGGAGGATTAGGCAGGGGGAATCAGTCTGAATGAAGAATGGAATACCTTTTACCAAGTCGCTTCCAGTTTCATTTCTTCTGCAGATAATTGCTCCGTCTCTCCTTAGCATCCACTTTCTCTCCCACAGTGAAGGAGTTCATCCATGGCAGACCTGCAAATGTAATAAAAACAAAGTGTCTTTAAAGTCTGCTATTTTCACACAGCAGTGTCTGATCTCCAGTGCTGCATTTTCCCTCCTGCGTTCCAAACACTTCAATCACATCCTGGCCACTCCTCCCCATTCACACCAGCTCCGGACCGGATCCAGGCTTCCGATGGCATATCCATTGCATGATATAGTCACCATGAACTGGTGTCAAATTGTAAAGTAAGAAAATCCATTTATATTGAGTACTCTCTGGACGTATCACTGAAATATGTTATTGGTCCAGTAATCCAGAGGCCCAGGTTAATGCTCTGGGGAACACGGGTTCAAATCCCACCACGGCATCTGGTGGAATTGAAATTCAATTCATAAAATCTGGAATTGAAAGCTAGTCTCTGTATTGGTGACCATGCCAACTATCATTGATTGTCGTAAAATCTCATCTGGTTCACTAATCTCTTTTAGGGAAGGAAATCTGTCATCCATACCTGGACTGCCTAGGTGTGACTCCAGATCCACAGCAATGCAGTTGCCTCTCAACTATCCTCTGAGATCTCCACTCACCTCAGGAAGGAGCAGCGCTCCGAAAGCTCGTGAATCCAAATAAACCTGTAGGACTTTAATCTGGCGTTGTGAGACTTCTTACTGTGTCCACCCCAGTTCAATGTCGGCATCCCCACATCATCCTCTGACATGGCCTTGCAAGCTATTCAGTTCAAATAAAGTTTATTTATTAGTGTCACAAGTAAGGCTTACATTAACATTGCAGTGAAGTTACTGTGAAATTCCCGTAGTCGCCACATTACAGCAATGCACCTAACCGGCACGTCTTTCAAACTGTGGGAGGAGACCGGAGCAGGCGGAGGAAACCCACGCAGACACGGGGAGAACATGCAGACTCCACACAGACAGTGACCCAAGCCGGGAATCGAACCCAGGTCCCTGGCGCTGTGAGGCAGCAGTGCTGACCACTGTGTCATCGTGCCGCCCCCGTGCAGGGAGGGTTGGGCAACAAATCCTCGTCTTGCCCTCATCCCATTAAAGACTAAAAAAATATTCATCTGGGAGGTTACCTACTCCCAGAAGTTACACCTTGAATTTGCTTTACATCATTGTGACCAGCTGCAACCCTTAGGCAGTGGGGAAGGTTCCTGTTTGGTATCAAGTGAAGGCGACACGGTGGCACAGTGCTTAGCACTGCTGCCTCACAGCACCAGGCACCCGGGTTCACATCCAGCCTCAGGTCACTGTCTGTGCGGAGGCTGCACATTCTCCCCGTGTCTGTGTGGGTTTCCTCCGGGTGCTGCGGGTTCCTCCCACACTCCAAAGTTGCGCAGGTTCGGTGGATCAGCCATGGTTATGGTGTAGACTAGATGGGCTGAATGGCCTCCTGCTGCACTGTAGGGATTCTATGGGATTCTGTGTGATGCCGGATAGGGAACAGGAGGTAGTGGAAGGAGTGTCTGGGGATGCACAGCCTCTGATTGGACAGACTTTGGCCACTGGGAGAGATCCGTCATTTTCGGCTTGATGACCAGTTACGGGCAATCTTGAGCTAGGTCTTCATTGATCTCACTGGCATCATCAGCTCTGGGATCACCCTGTGCAATATCTAGTCTCAGGAGCATGCTGCTGCCATTCGGAATAGTAGTGCACTGACCTTTCTAAAACTGCACACAAGGCAGGTTTGAAGCATTCCTTTGCATGGTGTAGCGGAGAAAAACGTAGCTTAAACTATTAATGCATCTCCAAAGGATAGTGTGCAAAACGTTACCTGTGTGAAAGCGGTACAAGAGTTTCTCGCATAGAGTTCTTCTCAGTATTCTCTTGACATTGGAAGGGTTAATAATCACACAAGTTTAAAAATCACATAAGCTGCAATCTGAACCTCAGTCACACAGGGAAAGCAACGTGCCAAGGTTTTGATTAAAGCAGACCCAGATAAGGACCATTTAATTGAACAATGTGCAGCTGCAGCTCATGTTTGCCAATTGGAACAAGGAACAATGGAAAGGGAGGTTGAAATGCCATTGGTCGGAGATATAGCTATCATTGCTTGATGATATGACATGCACAAGTTTCAATTGGACATTATACTCTTATGTATGCATGATGTAACCTTAATTAATAACTATGATTGGATAGACATGACTGCCAAATTTTTATTGGCATATGCTATGTACTTGTAATCGAAGTTGAGAATATAATTGCTTATGTATTTCTGATTTTTTTTTTCACTCTGAATGGACTAAATGGCTTCATTCAGAGCTGTATAGCTATAGTCTTTTAATAAATTCATATTGAAACCATTCTGTGACTTTGTCCGGCTACTTGAGGGGAGTGGTAGTTTTAAATACAAGAAGAAAACCATCATGACTACCCTGTAACAACACCTCTGCTGTAGCTCCTCCTACCTCTGGATTGCATCTTGGAATCTTTCAGGATAAATGCACATTGTGCAGTAAAACTGTGTAACATTGGACACACAGCACCCCCAAGACCCTGGCAAGTGTATATTGACAAGAACATAAGCAACTAGGAGCCACAGGTCCGCTTAAGCCTCATCTGCCATTCAATCAGCTGATGGCTGATCTTCTGCCCCAATGCCACTTTCCCATCCTATCCCCATATCCCTCGCTTCACTTAGTCTCCAGTAATCGATCAGTCTCAGTTTTGAATGTACTCGACCACTGAGGCCTCTCTGGGCAGCGAATTTCAAAAATTCACAACCTTCTCAGTGAAAATGCTTCTTCTTCTCATCTCAGTCCTAAATGGCCGATCCCTTATTCTGAGACAATGACCCCCTCGTTAGGCTCGCCAGCCAGGGGAAACAGCCCCTAACAATTGTCTATGTCTCAATGATATTACCTCATTCTCCTGAGTACCAGCAAGTATAGGCCCATGTTACTCAATATTTCCCCATAGGACAAGCGTCTCATCCCAGGAATCAACCTGGTGAACATTAGCTGCATCCTCTCTAAGGCAAGTATACCCTTCCTTAGGTACAGGGACCATAACTGTACAGAGTACTCCAAGTTTAATCCCACTTGTGACAATTGCAAACTGACTTCTGGAGACACCCAGAAACTGACCTTTCAGAATTGACGAGTGCTGAGAATGAAGACTGCTTCCAAAGGATCAAGGCAAAGGGAGGAATTTTCCTGTCCCACCTACCTCGGGAATCGTAGTGGGTGGGAAAGGACCATGCAAAGATCTGTTGACCTTGGATGGGAATTTCCGGTCTTGGGGTGAGCGAGGCTGGAAAATCCCGCCCAAAGGATTTGACAGCGCTCTGAAGTGGTCTAGAAAGCCAGCCCTTTAGAATCCATATGATCTCTACAGTGAAGAAGGAGGCCATTCAGCCCATCAAGTCTGCACCACTCTCCAAAAGCATTTCTTACCCAGGCTCTCTATCCCCCACCAACCTATCTCCGTGCATGGCCAATCCCCCTAACCTACACATCTTGAAACACTAAGGGGCAATTTAGCATGGCCAATCCCCCTAACCTACACATTATGAAACACTAAGGGGCAATTTAGCATGGCCAATCCACCTTACCTACACATCTTGGGACATGAAGGGGCAATTAAGCATGGCCAATCCACTGAACCTACACATCTTTGGACACTAAAGGAACAATTTAGCTTGGTTAATCTACCTAACCTGCACATCTTTGGACTGTGGGAGGAAGCACACGCAGACATGGGAAGAATGTGCAAACTCTACACACAAAGTCGCCCAAGGCTGGAATCGAACCCGGGTCTCTGGCGCTGTGAGGCAGCAGTGCTAACCACTGTGCCACCGTGTTGCTCTCAGTTATACTGAAATGCTACTCAATAGTGCAGGAAGAATGTCCGCCACCTTCTCAAGGTAACCATGGCTGGGCAATAAGTCCCAGCCTTGCTAACAGTGCCCGCATCCCATGAGGTTAAAAACTCCCAGTGGAGCAAGTGTTTACTTGCACTGTATAGGGTTAGTGTTCCAAATAAGGGCAGCAAGGTGGCACAGTGCTGCATCACAGAGCCAGGGACCCAGGTTCGATTCCCAGCTTGGGTCTCTATCTGTGTGGAGTTTGGACGTTCTGTTCTCCCGGGTGCTGTTCCTCCGGGTGCTCCAGTTTCCTCCCACAGTCTGAAAGACATGCTGGTTAGGTCCATTGGCCATGCTAAATTCTCCCTCAATGTACCTGAACAGGCGCCAGAGTGTGGCGACTCGGGGATTTTCACAGCAACTTCATTGCAGTGTTAATGTGACCCTACTTGTGACACTGATAAATGAACTAAACTAAAATGTTAAGGGAATGGGATTTTCTCTGGCTGCCCTGAAGAAGGGGCTTGCAGCTCCGAAAGCTTGTGTGGCTTTGCTACCAAATAAACCTGTTGGACTTTAACCTGGTGTTGTTAAACTTCTTACTGTGCCACTGGTAAGCACAGTAAAAAGTTTCACAACACCAGGTTAAAATCCAACAGGTTTATTTGGTAGCAAAAGCCACTAACTTTCAGAACGCTGCTCCTTCATCACCTGATGAAGGGGCAACGTTCTGAAAGCCAGTTGCTTTTGCGACCAAATAAACCTGTTGGACTTTAACCTGGTGTTGTGAGACTTCTTACTGTGTTTACCCCAGTCCAACGCCGGCATCATGTCACTGGTAGTGGCATTGAGAAAGGGGGAAAGTACGGACGAATTTACAACTCCTTGGACCTTTGAGAATCTGACTCTGTGAAATGCTTCTGACCAATCACAGTGCCATGTTCATAGAGAAATGGATGAGACTGACAGCTGGAGCAAAGACAATGTAATTCCACTGGTGGCTAATTCCAGTGCTAGTCTCAGTGCGAAACGTGTAGTGACTTCATAATATAAAGACTTGCATTTATATAGCGCTTATCGCCACCACCGGACATCTCAAAGCACTTTAAGAGGCAATGAAATACCTTTGAAGTGCAATCAATATTGTAACGTAGAGAATGCAACAACTTCACAACAAGGTCCCGTGAACAGCAATTTGTTAATGTCCACATAATCTGTTTTCTTTGTCATTTTGATTGAGGGCCAGGACGTTAGTGATAACTCCTGTGGTCTTGGAAATACTGCCGTAGGATCTTTCACTTCCATCCAAGCAGGCAGATGAAACTACAAAAGGTTTGATTTGATTTATTATTGTCACATGTATTAACATACAGTGAAAAGTATTGTTTCTTGTGCACTATACAGACAAAGCATACCGTTCATAGAGAAGGAAACAAGAGAGTGCAAGAATGTAGTGTTACAGTCATAGAAAGAGTTAGAATGAAGTTTTAGAAGCATAGAATGAGAGTAAAAGATAGAATTAGAAGATATGCTGGGCACAGCTTGCAATAAGTCGCCTCGCTCCAGTGCCATCTTGGAATTCTTTTTTGTGTGAATGTAGCCCAGTCCATCACGCAAACCAGCCTCCCATCCATTGACTCAGTCGACGCTTCCCACTGCCTCGAAAAAGCAGCCAGCGTAATCAAGGACCCCACACACCCCAAACATTTTCTCTTCCACCTTCTTCCATCGGGAAAAAGATACAAAAGTCTGAGGTCACGTACCAACCGACTCAAGAACAGCTTCTTCCCTGCTGCCGTCAGACTTTTGAATGGACCAATCTTGCATTAAGTTGATTTTTCTCTACACCCTAGCTATGACTGTAACACCACACTCTCTCCTCATCTCTGTTTTAACTGGGTTGCCCCCTTACTCTGAGCTGATGCCCTCTGGTCCTAGACTCTTCCACAAGGGAGGTGGCACAGTGATTAGCACTGCTGCCTCACAGCGCCAGGGACCTGGGTTTGATTCCTGGCGTGGTCCACTGTCTGCGTGGGTTTCCCTCGGGTGCTCCGGTTTCCTCCCACAGTCCAAAGATGTGCGGGTTAGGTGGATTGGCCATGCTAAATTGCCCCTTAGTGTCAGGGGGACTAGCTAGGGTAAATGCATGGGATTATGGGGATAGGGCCTGGGTGGGATTGTGTTCAGTGCAGACTCGATGGGCCGAATGGCCTCCTTCTGCTCTGTAGGATTCAATGATCTATGAAGGGGAAACAACCTCTCAGCATCCAGCCTGCCAAGCCCCCTGCAAATCTTATATGTCTCAATAAGGGTCACCTCTCATTCTCTGAAACTCCAATGAGTACAGGCCTAACCTCTCCTCATAAGAAAATCCCTTCATACCTGGGATCAACCTAGTGTATCTAGCTCGGTGTTAAATTTTGCTTGGTGTTAAATTTTGTCTGATAATATATTTTTACTCCATTAAAGGTGTTATCTAAAAAAACACTTTTACAGTACTTGTTACTGTCGTAAACATTTGGCAGAAAACCAGATGTAAAACTGTTAAGACCACCTGCTTGGAAGATCTGTTTCCAGGCTGCCTATCTCACTGAATCTTGGCAGATTCTAGTGTGCGCTCAGGTGTGCAAGATTGGTGCTTGGAGACCCTGGTGGCATTACAGCACAAATGTAACAGCCTCCTCTAAGTGTGAAATATGGGAAGGGAGGAGGGAGTATTAAGAAAGTAGTAACAGCACAACCTTAATCACACTCAGGAACATTGGTTCGAAGTAGACCATTCGCCACTAGGTTCCAGTAGAGCAGATGCAAAGTGATGTGTCCACTTGTGAGTGAGCACAGTAGGAAGTCTCACAACACCAGGTTAAAGTCCAACAGGTTCATTTGGAATCACGAGCTTTCGGAGCGCTGCTCCTTCATCAGTTGAGTCACTCACCTGATGAAGGAGCAGCACTCCAAAAGCTCGTGATTCCAAATAAACCTGTTGGACGTTAACCTGGTGTTGTGAGACTTCTTACTGTGCCCATCCCAATCCAACGCCGGTATCTCCACATCATTTGCGAGTGAGACCATAACTGTAAGAGACCCACTAATAAATCCAACCGGGAGGATTTTTTTCAGATACGGGTTGGTGAGAATGTGGAACTCACTAGCCTAGAGGCAACAACAGTGTAGGTGCATTTCAGTAGAAGTTGAGTAGGTAAATGAGGGTGAAAGGGATAGAAGGATATATCACGTAACCACGACAGTGCAGAAGGAGGCCATTCAGCCCGCACCAACAACAATCTCACCCAGGGCCCTAACCCTTTGTATTTGCCCTGCTAATCCCCCTGACACTGAGGGGCAACTTAGCATGGCCAATCAACCTAACCTGCACATGTTTGGACTGTGGGAGGAAACCGGGGCACCCGGAGGAAACCCACGCAGGCACGGGGAGAACATGCAAACTCCACACAGACAGTGACCCAAACAGGAATCAAATCTGGGTCCCTGGCACATTTCCGGATGTCCATTCCCGTTCTGTGAAGAATATGTAACGTTATGTCGCAATTCAGATGAGTGTCTTTCCCCTTTAACCGTAATCTATATAATTTGAACGATCGATACTCCAAAGCCTTTGCAGGAAATTGATGTTTGTCATTCAATCTTGTGTCGTTAAAAACACTATCAATCCTTATCGACAGGTTTCTGCAATACTCCTAAATCTGGAACTGGCTGATTTGCGTCAACAAATATCTGCACAAACAACGTCTGCCAATTAGGTTTTACCAGGTACTTTCCATGATTTGTTACACTGTGTAAATCCAAGCAGCTATTACTGGTTCACAAGTAATGTTTTAGCAAATAGTTTATCGATTACTTTTCTAATTGTGCTGGCAAATTCTGCTGATCTTATCAATGAAGCAAGCAGTAGACTTTTAAATTTTTCTGAATAGATAATCTGTTTTTCAGTAATGTTGACTGAGGGGGAGAAAAGTATTGCTGTGGCTACAAGGGAGAACACTCCTGTTCTTCGTGGGCAGCATGGCACTGCTGCCTCACAACGCCAGGGACCTGGGTTCGATTCCCGGATTGGGTCACTGTCTGTTGCACGTTCTCCCCATGTCTGCGTGGGTTTCCTCCAGGTGCGCCGGTTTCCTCCCACACTCCAAAGATGTGCAGGTTAGCTGCATTGGCCGTGCTAAGTTGCCCCTCAGTGCTAGGGGGATCAGCAGGGCAAATACACGGGGTTAGGGCCCTGGGTGAGATTGAAGTTGCTGTGGGCTGAATGGCCTCCTTCAGCACTGTAGTGATGACATGATATATCCTTCTATCCCTTTCTCCCTCATTTGCCCATTCAACTTCTCCTTAAATTCTCCCTCGGTGTACCCGATCAGGCGCCAGAGTGTGGCGACTAGCGGATTTCCATAGTAAGTACAGCGTTGATGTAAGCCTACTTGAGACGAATAAATAAACTTTGTTTTACTTTACTTCTTTGAAATAGTGAGGCGGGGCCTCGGTTTCACCTCTGAGCTGCAAGGCAGCACACCTGACAGTGCAGCACTCCCATGGTACCGCGCTAGGATTGTGAGCCTAAGACAAAGGGGCAAAGTCATTTGACACAAACACATCCAGAGACTTTTTCACAATTCGGTGTACAGCTAGAAGCATTGAACTCCCTGCGGTTATTGGAAAACTGTATATCGGAATATATTCCCGTAGGAAGTTGCCCGAAATGGGGCCGGGTTCCTTGACCTTGCCCATAGCTGGGATCTGCGGTCCTGCTGCAGTGAATGAAAATTTGGCTGAGCGCCAAATTCTCTTTCCACTGGCAGCGGAGGTGGGGTGTGAACGGCCATAAGAACACAAGAGCAGAATTAGGCCACTCGGCCCATCGAGTCCGCTCCGACATTCAATCATGGCTGATATTTTTCTCATCCCCATTCTCCTGCCTTTTCCCCATAACCCCTGACCCCCTTATTAATCAAGAACCTATCTATCTCTGTCTTAAAGACACTCAATGACCTGGCCTACACAGCCTTCTGCGGCAAAGAGTTCCACAGATTCACCACTCTCTGGCTGAAGAAGTTCCTCCTCATCTCTGTTTTAAAGGATTGTCCCTTTAGCTTGAGGTTGTGCCCTCTGGTTTTAGTTTTTCCTACTAGTGGAAACATTCTCTCCACGTCCACTCTATCCAGGCCTCGCAGTAACCTGTAAGTTTCAGTAAGATCCCAGAATTCAATAATTCTGGCCATTCAGTGCATCTGGAACACTGAATAGTCAGCACACCCGGAATATTCATGTGCGCCAAGGGGCAAGACATTGTTAAGTCTTCAAATACGAATGTTGTCGATGTGTGTGAAAGTGTAGAATAATCTTCCTTCAACTTCAGCTTTGTTGTAATTGAGCAGACATGGTCACAGCAGGAAATAATGCGGGGAAATGTTTTCTATGTTCAGAAACTTAATGAGATTACGTTCGTCTTGCTTTTTCCATTGTGAAAGTTGATTAAGAGACGTAAAGCTGGTTATTGCAATGTGCCACATCCCAATGTGGAACCCTACACATTTTCACAAGACTTTCTGCTGCACGGTACTTTGGCAGAAGATTATTTTCTATGAAATTAAACGGTTAAATTCTGTGCTAAGATTCAGAAAGAATGTCCCCGATGGTGGGGGGTGTCCAGAACTAGGGGTCATAGTTTGAGGATAAGGGGTAAACCTTTTTAGGACTGAAGTGAGGAGAAATTTCTTCACCCAGAGGGTGGTGAATGTGTGGAATTCACTACCACTGAATGTAGTTGAGGCCAAAATGTTGTGTGATTTCAAGAAGAAATTAGATATAGTTCTTGAGGCTAAAGGGATCAAAGGATTTGGGGGAAGGCAGGATTAGGATAGTGAATTTGATGATCAACCATGATCAAAATGAATGGCGGAGCAGGCTCGAAGGGCCGAATGGCCTACTCCTGCTTCTAGTTTCAATGTATATTTCTATGTAAGATAATGACTAAAAAAAATTGCGTTTACATAGTATTTTTGGGGGCATCTTCGGTATCCGCTTCCACCCATGAGAACCGGGAGAACATGATGTGCAGAGCATCTATATAGGCGGGATCAGGATATTGAATTTGATAATCAGCCATGATCAAAATGAATGGTGGAGCAGGCTCGAAGGGCCGAATGGCCTCCTCCTGCTTCTCGTTTCTATGATGTCAGGCCGGCTGGCCAAGTAAGCGGCGGCCAACGTGAATCACGGCCGGATGTAGATCCCACACTGACAGCAGGCACAAGGTGGACTGGTGACCTGAGGGCAAAATCAAAGCAGGCCAGGCAACTGGAAGAAGACTGCTCAAGATTGGGAGGAAGAACCATGGATCTGGCCAAGGCAGCATTGCAAATTGGACCTTATGATGCTCTCTTCACAGCTGATGGGTTGCCAGTACTGGTGGGCACTTAGCCCCACGCTTCACAAATGGCAGCCTGTGGGTTCTGGCACAGGGAGTGAGTGCCTGGCGTGCTGTGCTAATGCCGCAGGTCGGAAGGAGGAGGGAACCCCACCAGAGTAAGAGGGCGTGGACAGAGGTGGCTGCACTGGTGGGCGGGCATGATGTGGTATATCGCATCTGGATATAGTGCCAGGAATGCCTCAATATTCTTCTGCATTCTGCAAGGGTGAATACCAACCTGGCGTGGCACTTAGTATGGAGGGTCTAGAGGGTTGGCATCAGTATGGATGTTCAGGGATGAGAGATGCAAAAGGCGCGTTTCTCTCAACATGCCATGAGTGGGAGAAAGGGCCTTGCACCTTCAGTGTATGGAAGAATGAGGTGACCCTGTCTGCAGGTCACTTAAGGCTGGACATACAGGTTTGGAGGTTCATGAGGCTGGAATGTTGTCCCTGGACAATGCTTCACGAACTGGAACACATGTTCCTGCTCAGGACAAGAGAAAGCCGTGACATGAAAGAACATGTACAGATGGTGGTGTGCCCGACATATTCATCATTTCACAATTCGAGATGGACACCATGGACCTCGAGGGCGTAAAAGGAGCAGGGTCCTCAGGGGTGGGTGGTGCAGTGCTGCCAGAAGTTCATCAGAGTTAGTGCAGCACGGTGGCACAGTGGTTAGCACTGCTGCCTCACAGCGCCAGGGTCCCAGGTTCAATTCCGGCCTCGGGTCACTGTCTGTGTGGAGTTTGCACATTCTCCCCGTGTCTGCGTGGGTTTCCTCCGGGTGCTCCGGTTTCCTCCCACACTCCAAAGATGTGCGGGTTAGGTTGATTGGCCATGCTAAATTGACCTTGGTATCAGGAGATTAGCAGGGTAAATATGTGGGGTTTCTGGAATAGGGCCTGGGTGGGATTATGGTCGGTGCAGACTCGATGGGCTGAATGGCCTCCTTCTGCACTGTGGGGATTCTATGATTCTATGGGTTCAGTGGGTAGAGGAGAGGGTGGTGGAATGTGTAAGAAAATCTGCGTTGTGCCATCACCAGTGAGAAGGGAACATCCAAAGGTGCCACAAACTGGTGGTTCTGAAACCCTCATTGAGACAGGTGGCCATTGAGGGAAGGTTCCGGTGTGCCCGCAAAGAGGCCTAGTGAGGATGTTCTTAATGACATCATCTGTTCCTCCCACAGAAGTCCCATCCACTGGCTGTGCCATTGATCCTGGTGAACCTCACCTGACACCTGAACACGGACCACTGAGGGATGCTGGTATCCTGGTGGCCCTGATGGTCACATAGGTGCAGCCTATGGCACCCTGGACATGGGAGATCTCTGCAACAGCTGCAAAGCCTCTGGCTCGCTCTGCCTGGCTGACTTAATGCACCGCAGTCAGTAAGGATAGGCAACAACACCTCCTCCACCATCATCCTCAACATCGGTGCCCCACAAGGCTGTCTTCTCAGCCCCTTACTATACGCCTTATACACCTATGATTGTGCGGCCAAATTCCCCTCCAATTCGAAAGTTTGCTGACAACACCACAGTAGTGGGTCGAATCTCAAACAACGACAAGACAGAGTGCAGGAATGAGATAGAGAATCTGGTGAACTGGTGCGGTGACAATAATCTCTCCCTCAATGTCAACAAAACGAAGGAGATTGTCTTCGACTCAGGAAGCGTAGAGGAGAACATGCCACTGTCTACATCAACGGGGATGAAGTAAAAATGGTCGAGAACTTCTAGTTTCTAGGTGCCCACATCACCAACAACCTGTCCTGGTCCCTCCATGCCGATGCTTTAGTTAAGAAAATTCACCAACATTCTCAGGAGGCTAAGGAGATTTTGCATGTCAGCTACGACTCTTTTACAGATGCACCATAGAAAGCATTCTTTCTGACTGTATCACAGCTTGGTATGGCTCCTGCTCTGCCCAAGACCACAATAAACTTTGACAAAGGGTGTGGTGAACCATCGTTGGTTCCCACTGTGGGGTTGTTCTAATGTTGTTGTTGGGCTAGGGTGGGATTAATACACCTGTGGTTGTTACTGTTGTGGCACATCCCAGTCGGGCTCCGCCTCCTGGGAGAGGTATAAGACCCCCTGCTCGGGCGGGACCTCGTCAGTCTGGGATGGTGTACTTACGTTCTAGTAGTTCCATTGTTAGGCAATAAAAGCCTTCAGTTACCGAAGCCTCGTGTCTTGAGTTCAATTGACGTGCATCAAAGGGTCAGCTGGGCTCGAAACGTCAGCTCTTTTCTCTCCTTGCAGACGCTGCCAGGCCTGCTGAGATTTTCCAGCATTTTCTTTTTTGATGACCACAATAAACTACCTTGTGAATGAAGCCCAATCCATCACAGAAACCAACCTCCCATCCATTGACTTTGTCTACACTTCCCGCTGCCTCGGAAAAGCAGCCAGCATAATTAGGGACCCCCACGCAAACTCTCTTCCACCTTCTTCCATCAAGAAAAAGATACAAAAGTCTGAGGTCACCTACCAATCAACTCAAGAACAGCTTCTTCCCTGCTGCCATCAGATTTTTGAATGGCCCTACCTCGCATTAAGTTGATCATAGGATAATAGGATTATAGAATCCCTACAGTGCAGAAGGAGGCCATTTGGCCCATCGAGTCTGCACCAACAACAATCCCACCTAGACCCTATTCCAGTGATCTTTCTCAACACTCTAGCTATGACTGTAACACTACATTCTCACCCTCTCCTTTCCTTCTCTATGAACGGTATGCTTTGTCTGTATAGCGTGCAAGAAACAATACTTTTCACTGTATGTTAATACATGTGACAATGATAAATCAAATCAAAATCAAATCAGATCAAATCGAATCAAACCATTGAATGGGTGAAGTTGCTTTTCCATCTGAACAGGATGTCCGTCACCAACTGGATGCTGTTGTGCACAGCTCACTGGGAGTCTCCACACAGCTCAAATGCAGATCGCCAGAAAGATCTGGACACAGAAACGTTCAAAGCTTCTTTGACCTTCAGAGCCACGGGCATAGGATGTCCACTCTCACAGTTGGAGACGATCTCCGGCCCACTCATGTGACATAAGGAAGCGACGAATTCCCAGAGAGGTGGGGCCTCCTGCGGCTCTGGCCCTCTGTCGTGTCATGGTTGTTGGGTTCTTGCTTGTACATCTTGGCAGCTGGTTGGTGGTGTCTTCTGCAGGCCTGTCCTCCTTGCCCTCAGTGCCGGTCCTGCATGCCCTGTGCTTGTGCCTCTCTTCCCAATGGTATTTCACAGAGATGATGCCTGTGGACCCCTAACCTCCTCTCTCCATGGCCCCCTCCCTTCTTCCTCAGAGGAGGTGCCCCCTGCTGAGTAAACAATAGCCATCTGCTGGCTTGGAGGTGGGGCTGACCAGGAGGCAGAGCTGACCAGGAGGCGGAGCTGACCTGGAGGTGGAGTTGACCCAGAGGCGGGGCTGACCCAGAGGCGGGGCTGACCCGGAGGCGGGGCTGACCTGGAGGCGGGGCTGACCCAGAGGTGGAGCTGACCCGGAGATGGGGCTGACCCCGGAGGCGGAGCTGGCCCAGAGGTGGAGCTGACCTGGAGGCAGGGCTGACCCAGAGGCGGGGCTGACCCAGAGGCGGCGCTGACCCGGAGGCGGGGCTGAGCCAGAGGCGGGGCTGACCTGGAGGCAAGGCTGACCCAGAGGCGGGGCTGAGCCGGAAGTGAGGCTGACCCAGAGGCGGGGCTGATCCAGAGGTGGGGCTGACCTGGAGGCGGGACTGACCCAGAGGCGGCGCTGACCCGGAGGCGGGGCTGAGCCAGAGGCGGGGCAGACCTGGAGGCGAGGCTGAGCCGGAGGTGGGGCTGAGCCAGAGGCGGGGCTGACCCGGAGGCGGGGCTGACCCGGAGGCAGGGCTGACCCAGAGGCGGGGCTGACCCGGAGGCGGGGCTGACTCTGCACTGCAGGTGCTGATGGGCTGAAATTCTCAGAAGTGTCAACCAAAACTGAAGAGGCTTAAGAACAGGTTAAACTCTGCATAAAGCTCACAAGATCGCACAGAAAACTGTCAGAAATCTATACGATAACTCAACACCAAACTCTCATTAACTCCTCCCTAACTCCTATCTACTCATCCTGCTCCGCCTCCTTTATCCCAACATTGGGTGATAATTCGCTGAAATCGGATTGGGTGCCTGCCCTGTGCGCAGATCTAAGAATCGCACGGACAACATAAAGTTTCACTCCATTGCCTCTCAGAGTAAAGTTTATTTATTAGTCACAAGTAAGGCTTACATTAACACTGCAATGAAGTTACTGTGAAATTCCACTAGCCGCCACACTCCAGTGCCTTTTCCTGTCAATGCCCCTAAATGAGCTTAACTCGAGTTCTAATTGTCATTGGCTGCACGGCCAACCCTCCCACTCACTCCCACTGAATAAAGTTAAAATTATTTATTAGTGTCACAAGTAAGGCTTACATTAACACTGCAATGAAGTTACTGTGAAAATCCCCGAGTCACCACACTCCAGTACCTGTTCGGGTACACTGAGGGAGAATTTAGCACGGCCAGTGCACCTAACCAGCACGTCTTTCGTACTGTGGGAGGAAACCCACGCAGAGACGGGGAGAATGTGCAGACTCCGCACAGACAGTCGCTCAAGTAGGAGTTGAACCCGGGTCCCTGGTGCTGTGAGGCAGCAGCGCTAATCACTGTGCCACAGTGCCGCCCTTAATATGTTTGCGACTGCGGGGTGACCTCAGCACACACATCCCCACGTCTTCTCGCCCAATTTCGGGTCAAGTGCCCATCCGTCCATAATGTGTAAAATCCTGAGCAGCTTGCACATTGTCGAGGTAATCACAGAAGGGACAATAAATCCTGCTCTTGTCAGCAATGCTCACACCCGTAACAATTCATTAAAGATAACAAGTTCCCTTGAAATAAATGATCAGGTTATCTGTTTTAGACATCGGCTGCAAGAGCTCCCCTATTCTTTAAAGGGGAGGCAGTGGCACAGCGGCGTTGTCACTGGGTTAGTAAACCAGAGGCCCAGGGGTACTGCACACGGAAACCAGGTTCGAGTTCCACCATGGCAAATGGTGAAATTTGAATGCAATAAAAAAATCTGGAATTAAAAGTCAAATGATGTCCATGAAACCATCACTGATTGTTGTAAAAAGCCAGCTGGTTCGCTAATGTCCTTTAGTGTCCCTTCCCTTCGTTTAGGGAAGGAAATCTGTCATTTTGACGACAGTCGACGTGCGACTCCAGATCCACAGCAAAGTGGTTGACTCTTAAATGCCCTCAGGGGTGGGCAATAAATGTTGGCCCAATCAACCACGTCCGTATGCCATGAATGAATATTAAAAAGGTAGTGCCGTGACAGCTTTTATGTCCACCTGAGAGGCCAGGCAGAGCCTTGGTTGAACATCTTAGCTGAAAGCCAGCACTCCCTCAGTACTGTGAGCCAGAGCTAGCCTGTCTCATGTACTCACATCTCCCAAGTGCAGGTTGAACCCACATCCCTCTGACCCAGGGGTGAGGATGCTGCGAAGTCGAGGCTGATACTTGGATTGCTTAAGATTCTTGGACGTCACAAGAATGTCTTTGTATCCCCAATAGCCTATAAGGAAAACAAAGTGGTGCCTTTAAATAACAACCCGGAAGCGCCACGCATCAGAAAGTAAAGCTTCCTGGCACTTTATGGGACTCGATGGCAGGGATTTTGTGCCCCTGTTGGTCGAGCGATGTGGGTGCAAAATCTCACTAGAGCCAAAAAAACGAGATTCGCATTAGCGCGATATTGCAATGTGATCATCTCCATGCGCCCCCCACTGCGGTGACGCAATGGTGTGAACCCGATTTAAATACATCCCCCCCACATTTGGATTCTTTCAACCCCCACCCCGCAAACATAATGTCACATAAGACCATAAGAAATAGAAGCAGTAGTAGACCATTCGGCCCCTTCAGTCTGCTGCACCATTCAATATTATCATGGCTGATCCCGGCATTCCTCACGTCCACTTTCCTGCCTTTTCCCTGTAACCCTTCATTCCCTCACTGATCAAAAATCTATCTATCTCAGCCTTAAATATACACAAGGACTCTGCCCCCACAGCTCCGTGGCAAAGAGTTCCAAAGTCTCACAACCCTCTGAGAAAAGAAATTCCTCCTCATCTCAGTCTTAACTTGATGCCCCTTCATTCTGAGACTCTGCCCTCTGGCCCTAGACTCTCTCATGATGGGAATCATCCTCTCAGCATTGACCCTGTCAAGCCCCTTAAGAATCTGATGTACTTCTATGAGATCACCTCTCATTCTTCTAAATTCCAATGAATAGAGTCCCAACTTTAACCTTTCCTCATAAGACAATCCCTCCACACTGGGGATCATCCTAGTGAACCTTCTCTCACTTCTCCGAAGAAATAACCTTTCCTTAAATAAGGGCACCAAAACTGCTCACAGTAATCCAGGTGTGGTCTCAACAGTACCTTGTACAGTTGCAGCAAGACTTCCCTACTCTTATACTCCAACCCTCTTGAAACAAGGGTTAAGTCATGGCTAACTGGGTCAGTTGCTTATTGACCTTTAAACTAGACTACTGAATTTAAAGAGAAGAAAGAGAAACACTTACCCACACTTAGCAATAGTTATCCACTCAGCTCCAAATTTCTGATGCCCTCACTCTGGCTGAATCTCATTCTGGCTGCAGTCTCTGTCCCTCCCGCTGGCATGTGCAAGCTCACTGGACATTAGCCTGGATGATGTAGAATCTGTATGGGTGGAGCTGTGGAACATCAAGGGGCAAAAAATGCTTGTGGGGGTTGTGTACAGACGACCAAACAGTAGTCGTGAGGTTGGGGATGGCATCAAGCAGGAAATTAGAGATGCATGCAGCAAGGATATAGCAGTTATTATGGGTGACTTCAATTCTCATATCATAGAACATAGAACATAGAACAGTACAGCACAGAACAGGCCCTTCGGCCCACGATGTTGTGCCGAGCTTTATCTGAAACCAAGATCAAGCTATCCCACTCCCTATCATCCTGGTGTGCTCCATGTGCCTATCCAATAACCGCTTAAATGTTCCTAAAGTGACTGACTCCACTATCACTGCAGGCAGTCCATTCCACACCCCAACCACTCTCTGCGTAAAGAACCTACCTCTGATATCCTTCCTGTATCTCCCACCACGAACCCTATAGTTATGCCCCCTTGTAATAGCTCCATCCACCCGAGGAAATAGTCTTTGAACGTTCACTCTATCTATCCCCTTCATCATTTTATAAACCTCTATTAAGTCTCCCCTCAGCCTCCTCCGCTCCAGAGAGAACAGCCCTAGCTCCCTCAACCTTTCCTCATAAGACCTACCCTCCAAACCAGGCAGCATCCTGGTAAATCTCCTCTGCACTCTTTCCAGCGCTTCCACATCCTTCTTATAGTGAGGTGACCAGAACTGCACACAATATTCCAAATGTGGTCTCACCAAGGTCCTGTACAGTTGCAACATAACCCCACGGCTCTTAAACTCCAACCCCCTGTTAATAAAAGCTAACACACTATAGGCCTTCTTCACAGCTCTATCCACTTGAGTGGCAACCTTTAGAGATCTGTGGATATGGACCCCAAGATCTCTCTGTTCCTCCACAGTCTTCAGAACCCTACCTTTGACCCTGTAGTCCACATTTAAATTAGTCCTACCAAAATGAATCACCTCACATTTATTGGGCTCACCAAACTGGTGGCAATGCGATGGAGGAGAATTTTTTGGAATGTATAAGGGATGGTTATCTCGACCAATATGTCGAGGAACCAACTAGAGAACAGACCATCCTAGACTGGGTATTGTGTAATGAGAGAGGATTAATTAGCAACCTTGTGGTGCTAGATCCTTCGGGGAAGAGTGACCATAATATGGTAGAATTCTTCATTAAGATGGAGAGTGGCACAGTTCAGTCTGAGACTAGGGCCCTGAACTTGAGGAAAGCTAACGTTGATGGTATGAGACATGCCGGGATAAGCTGGTAAAGGATACCTGAGGGGTTGACAGTGGATAGGCAATGACAGACCTTTAAATGACACATGGATGAACTTCAACAACTGTACATCCCTGTCTGGTATAAGAGTAAAGCTGGGAATGTGGCCCAACCCATGACTAACAAGGGAAATCAGGGATAGTGTTAAAGCCAAAAAGGAGGCAGATAAATTGGCCCAAAAAAGCAGCAAACCTGAGGACTGGGCGAAATTTAAAATCCAGCAGAGGAGGACAAAGAGTTTAATTCGGAAAGAGAAAATAGAATATGAGAGTAGGCTTGCAGAAAACATAAAAACTGACTGGAGCAGCTTCTATAGATGTATTTTTGAGAAAAAGTCTGGTGAAGACAAATGTAGGTCCCTTACAGTTAGAATCAGGTGAATTCATAATGGGCAACAAAGAGATGGCAGATCAGCTGAACAAATACTTTGGATCTGTCTTCACTAAGGAGGACACAAATAACCTTACAGAAATACTAGGGGACAAAGGGTCTAGCATGAAGGAGGAACTAAAGGAAATCCTTATTAGTCAGGAAATTGTATTGGGGAAATTGCTGAGATTAAAACCTAATAAATCCCCAGGGCCTGATGCTCTGCATCCAAGAGTACTCAAGGAAGTGGCCCTAGAAACAATGGATGCATTGGTGATCATTTTCCAGCATTTTATAGACTCTGGAAGAGTTCCAGTGGATTGGAAGGTAGCTAATGTGATCCCACTTTTTTAAAAAGGTAGGAGAGAGAAAACCTGGAATTATAGACCAGTTAGCCTATCATTGGTTCTGGAGAAAATGCTGCAGTCAATTACTAAGGATGCAATAAGTGAGCATTTGGAAAGCGGTGACAGGATCGGTCCGAGTCAGCATTGATTCACTAAAGGGAAATCGTGCTTGACAAATCTTCTGGAATTTCTTTGAGGATGTGGCCAGTAGAGTGGACAAGGGTGGACCAGTGGATGTCGTGTATCTGGACTTTCCAAAGGCTTTTGACAAGGTCCCACACAAGAGATTAGTGAGCAAAATTAAAGTTCATGGTATTGGAGGTAATGTATTGACATGGATAGAGAACTGGTTGGCAGACAGGAGTAAGAGTTTTAACAACACCAGGTTAAAGTCCAACAGGTTTATTTGGTAGCAAATACCATTAGCTTTCGGAGCGCTGCTCCTTCGTCAGATGAAGTGGAAGGAGCAGCGCTCCGAAAGCTAATGGTATTTGTTACCAAATAAACCTGTTGGACTTTCATCTGGTGTTGTTAAAACTCTTACTGTGTTCACCCCAGTCCAACGCCGGCATCTCCACATCATGGCAGACAGGAAACAGAGAGTGGGAATAAAAGGGTCCTTTTCAGAGTGGCAGAGAGTGGCTAGTGGGGTACCGCGGAGTTCAGTGCTGGGACCCCAGCTATTCACAATATACGTTAATGATTTGGACGAAGGAATTGAATGCAATATCTCCAAATTTGGAGATGACACTAAGCTGGGTGGCAGTGAGTGCTGTGAGGAGGATTATAAGAGGCCGCAAGGTGACTTGGACAGGCTGACTGAGTGGGCAGATGCAATATAATGTGGATAACTATGAGGTTATTCAACTTGATGGCAAAAACAGGGAGGAAGATTATTATCTGAATAGTGGCAAGGGGAAGTGCAATGTGACCTGGATGTCATGGTGGAACACTCACTGAAGGTTGGCATGCAGATAGAGCAGGTGGTGAGGAAAGCTAATGGCATGCTGGCCTTCATAGCAAGAGGGTTTGAGTATAGGAGTAAGAATGTCTTGCTGCAGTTATGATGTGGAGATGCCGGCGTTGGACTGGGGTAAGCACAGTAAGAAGTCTCACAACACCAGGTTAAAGTCCAACAGGTTTATTTGGTAGCAAATACCATAAGCTTTCGGAGCACAGCTCCTTCATCAGATGGAGTGGATATCTTACTGTGCTGCAGTTATACCAGGGCCTTGATGGGGCCACGCCTTGAGTATTGTGTGCAGTTTTGGTCTCCTAGTTTGAGGAAGGACATTCTTGCAATTGAGGGAGTCCAGCGAAGGTTCACCAGACTGATTCCTGGAATGGCAGGATCGAAATATGAAGAGAGGCTGGATCGCCTGGGCTTGTACTCACTGGAATTTAGAAGAATGAGAGGGGATCTCATAGGAACATATAAAATCCTGTTGGGACTGGACAGGCAAGATGTGGGAAGAATGTTCCCGATGTTGGGGAAGTCCAGAACTAGGACAGCTAATGAACTTTACTTTACTTTACTTGAATCCGATGATGAAAGGGAGCACAAGTGACAAATGGGTTTGTGAATGTTGCATATACGGTGTAGCCTTTCGAATTTCTAAAACAAACACTTGAAGTGATGGTTTCAAAGCTCGAGGGCACCTGACTGTAATAAAGGATGTGTACCGACTGTTACATGCAAAGCTGAAGCTCAAACTAATCAATATATAGAATGCTGCTTTCTTCGTAATGGAATGCTGCTGGCTTCTCCTTTTGGAGTGTCTTTGGTGATAGTTTAATGAAGAACAGTTGGCGTGTGGGCCTCACAAAGTGTTGCTATGATACGGGAAAGTTAAAAACAATCATTGGTCTTTGCAAATCATGGGGGAATGATGCAGTTCTGACTTCTGGAGGCTTTTGTCTGAAGCAACGATGGGGATTTCATTGCCCTAATTGATTCTTCTGGCAAGGGACCCAGCAGTAAAGAAGTCCATTGTTCCTTGAAGGAGTCATACTCTCATACATTCCCACATTTACAATGAGAAGATTGTGTGCCAGCGATATCTTAATTCTAATCTAAGAAACACATCAGGCTGGCATGAAACATGTCGGGGCTGGTACAATCACAAGAGAATTACTGGTGAGGAAGTCTATTCAGCCCATCTTAAGCCTTCCAGTCAGAGAGAACCTATAAACCTTCATTGTAGAATCCTCCGTTAGACCACACTTCGACGTACTGTGCCAGTCTCTATAATGATTTGATTTGATTTATTATTGTCACATGTATAAACATACAGTGAAAAGTATTGTTTCTTGCGCGCTAAACATGACAAAACATACTGTTCATAGAGAAGGAAACGAGAGAGTGCAGAATGTAGTGTTACAGTCATAGCTAGGGTGTAGAGAAAGATCAACTTAATGCAAGGTAGGTCCATTCAAAAGTCTGACAGCAGCAGGGAAGAAGCTGTTCTTGAGTCGGTTGGTACGTGACCTCAGACTTTTGTATCTTCTTCCCGACGGAAGAAAGTGGAAGAGAGAATTTCCGGGGTGGGTGGGGTCCTTAATTATGCTGGCTGCTTTGCCGAGGCAGCGAGAAATGTAGACAGAGTCAATGGATGGGAGGCTGGTTTGCGTGATGGACTGGGCTACATTCACAACCTTTTGTGGTTCCTTGCGGTCTACTAATGGTTCACTAGCATCCTTTAGGGAAAGAAATCTGCTGTCCTTATCTGGTCTGGTCTACATGTGACTCCAGAGCCACAGCAATATGGTTGATTCTCAACTGTCCTCAGGCATCTAGGGATGGGCAATAAATGCTGGCCAGTCAGCGACACCCGTGTTTCACGAATGAATAAAAAGGAAGGAGTGAGAGGCACTAAAAGTGCGAAAGAGATTTCCTAGACTGATACCAGCATTAGGGGTTCTACCCATCTGGAGCGATTGAACTGTTTGGGGGTCCTCACACTGGGAAAGCGAAACTTGAGGAAGTGACTGTAGTATTGGGTTTGTAAGGGTTAATATGTAAATAGCACCTTCTATAATAATGATGCAAAAGACACGTGACTAAGATTTGAAAAGGAGAATGTTCCGAGCTTCAACAGTGTAAAACCCAGTCACGGATCGCTGTTGTGTTGTTTAGATGTATAAAATAGCCCAGTTAGAATCATAGAATAGAATCTCAAATCTCTACAGTGTAGAAAGAGGCCATTCAGCCCATCAAGTCTGCAACCGACAACAATCCCACTCAGGCCCTATCCCCATAACCCCACATATTTAGCCTCGCTAGCCCCCCCTGACACGAAGGGACAATTTTGCATGGGCGATCCACCTAACCCGCACATCTTTGGTTGTTTGTACAATACAGCCGGTGGCATTTTCCGGTCCCGCCGCGGCAAACATGGTCACGGGTGGGATTGGAAAATTTGGAGAGCGGCCAAAATTCAATTGACTGGAAAATCCCACTGAGGTCTCAGAAATCATTCCTCGGCTAGACGAATCAACATCCATCGTGGAGATAGCATAACACACAGCAAAACGCTAAACATTGAACTCTAAGAATTTTCCGGGGAGGGTAGAGGCCATCCAAAGCAGTCAGAAGACAAAACAATGATTCATGTCAGTCAACATGGTCACTTTTAGTGGATGGAGCCGTGTGCGGTGGCACTGCTGCCTCACAGCGCCAGGGACCCGGGTTTGATTCCCGGCCTGGGTAACTGTCTGTGTGGAGTCTGCACGTTCTCTCCATGTTTGTGTGTGTTTCCCCTGGGTGCTCTGGTTTCCTCCCACAGTCCGAAAGATGTGCTGATTAGGTGTACTAGCCATGCTAAATTCTCCCTCAGTATACCTGAACAGGTGCCAGAGTGTGGCGACTAGGGGATTTTCACAGTAACTTCATTGCAGTGTTAAAGTGGGTCATGTTGGGCCCTGAAGTCGTTGTATCTGAAACCGGATCCCTGTCTCATCAAGTGGATGTAGAAGGAAGGTGAGATCCTAGGACAATGGAGAGGAAGATCTGTACGGCCAATGGATTTAAGGTACATAATTAGATCATGGATGATGCTTACCTTGACTCCATTTACAGACCTTCTTCCGGAATCATTAACACCCTTGTCAAGCAAGAACCTATTAACCTCAGCTTTGGAATTTTCACTTGAACCCCCTGCCACCCCCCCTCCCGGCATAATTGGTTGCTGACATCATTGAAAGCCCCAACCACAATGCTGAGGTGATGCCCCCAAGAGCACTGGAGGCTGAAGTTTATGAGCCTCTGGGAGTGGCTCTTCTCAAAGGAAAGTAAAACATCCGGTGCCTTTGTAGTTGTGACTTCGTTTTTGAAAATTGTCCAATGAAGACTTTTAGAAAGAGACCAATTATAAAGGAAAGATTTCCCAAAACTCCTTCACAACTCACTGGAGGACATGACATGGCAAGTTCTTACGAAATACTAAATAGATACAGTCCCAAAGCAATATAGTTCTCCAATTTCATTTTCTGGCCTAGTCATTATTACCGACATAACAAATAGGCAGCAAACCTCAACGTGTCCCCACAGAGAAATACATCTTTTAATCACCACTGTAAATTCTGCTGCTCTGCAGAAAAGACATCAATGGGATCGAAGTAGAAATGGTCGAGAGCTTCATGTTTTTAGTGTCCAGATCACCAACAACCTGCCCTGGTCCCTCCACGCCGATGCTATAGTTACGAAAACCCATCAACTTTCTCAGGAGATGAAGGAAATTTGGCATGTCCGCTGCAACTCTCACCAACTTTTACTGATGCACCATAGAAAGCATTCTTCCCGGTTGTATCACAGCTTGGTATGGCTCCTGCTCTGTCCAAGAAACTACAAAGGGTCATGAATGAAGCTCAATCCATCACTCGAACCAGCCTCCCATCCATTGATACTGTCTACACTTCCCACTGCCTCGGGCAAAGCAACCAGCAGAATCAAGCACCCCACGCACCCCGGACATTATCCCTTCCACCTTCTCCATCTGAGAAAAGATACAAAAGTCTGAGGTCATGTACCAACCGACTCAAAAACAACTTCTTCCCTGCTGCCATCAGACGTTTGAATAGACCTACCTTGCATTAAGTTGATCTTTCTCTACACCCTAGCTATGAATGTAGCACTACATTCTGCACTCTCTCCTTTCCTTCTCTATGAACGGCATGCTTTGCCTGTATAGCACGCAAGAAACAATACCTTTCACTGTATATTAATACATGTGACAATAATAAATCAAATCAAATCAAACAATATTGAGTGAGGTGTGGAAGCTGATCTAAGAAAATGACTAACTTGCATATTGTAGATGGTTCCTGCAGGGCCAGTATTATCTTTCCTGCTCCATAACCAACCTTCAAGTGTAGAATCATACAATACCCCACAACCTATCTCCCTCCCACTCCCCGCACCTCCCCCCAGCCACCATTAATGTATAAGATCTTGAAGAAACCGCTAACGAGTGAAAGGTTTTCCTTCAAATCCTTTCTCTTTCCCTCTATGTGCTGGTGGTCCCACTGAGAACCTCTCCAGCACTTGCAATGAATGGCCCACCTAGGTCAAGGGTTGGCTGTACTATGGAATCCGAACAGTGGGTGGAAGTCCTGTCTTGACCAAAGCCATCATCGGTGTTGATCCAACCTGGGAGGAAAACTGAGCTCCAATTCTTTGACATTCAATATCAGAAACATATCGTAGAATCTCACAGGAGCTGAGTTTAAGTTTAAGTTTATTTATTAGTGTCACAAGCAGGCTTACATTAACACTGCAATTAAGTTATTGTGAAAATCCCCTAGTTGCCACACTCCGGCACCTGTTCGGGTACATTGAGGGAGAATTTAGCATGGCTCAATGCGCCTAACCCCAGCACATCTTTGGACTGTGGGAGGAAACCGGAGCACCCGGAGGAAACGCTCGCAGACACGGGGAGAACGTGCAGTCTCCGCCAAAAACAGTGACCCAAGCTGGGAATCGAACCCGGGTCCCTGGCGCTCTGAGGCAGCAGTGCTAACCACTGTGCTACCATGTCACCTATAGGAGCACTGCCAACCACCATAGAGGAGGCCATTTGGCCCATTGTGCTTATGCCTACCCTTGCATAGAGCTACCGTATTAGTCGAACACCTCATGCCCTTTTCTATAACTCTGCAATTTCCTCCCCCAGCCCCCTCCCTACCAGTGACACCCACCCCCCACCCTGCCTTTCGATTCTCCAATTTTGAAAGGCCCTATTCAATCTAACCTTTCAGGCACCCACTACATCAATACAACCCAGATCATAACTCGCTGCTTAGAACAGATGATTCTTCTCTGTTTTTCGTGCCAAGAACTAATGGAAAGAAATCTCCCTATTTAGTCTATCAAATTCTCATGATTCTGCCTTCAATCTCTTACCTACTTATAGGTTACAGGCATGTCCATATATATCATTTATATAATATAATTCATGGGATGTGGCCATCATTTAGACTCAACCATATTGCTGTGGGGTCTGGAGTCACATGTAGGCCAGACCAGGTAAGGACAGCAGATTTCCTTCCCTAAAGGACATTAATGAACCAGATGAGTTTTTATGACAATGGTTACAAGGTCCTCACTAGACCTTCAATTCCAGGTTTTATTGGATTCAAATTTCACCATCTGCCACGGTGGGATTTGAACCCAGGCCCTCAGGATATTATTCCTGGATTACTCGTCCAGTGACAATACCACTATGTCACCACCTCCCCACCCTATATAGTGGTAATTAGTTATGTGGTTAAATTCACCAATCTTTTGCTCCCTCAAAGATTCAAGTGCTAATACAAAAGCAAACTACCGCAGATCCTGGAAATCAGACATTAAAACAGAAAATGTTGGAAATATTCAGCAGGTTTTGAGGGTGCCCGTGAAGCAGCGGGTGTAAGGGGCATGAAAAATCCATCAAATAGCCTTCCCATCACTTACTTGCCCTCTGCTGACCTGTCTGAAATCTTATGGGGGGTGTTGGATGCTTTGGGTGAGTTATCTGCTGTTGGAAGCCCGTAAATGGCCAATTAACTCTCCCCCCGACAGATCGTCTCCCTCTTTAACATTCCGCCCAGCCTCTTGAACTGCCCTCCACTCGCTTGCCCATTGCATACATCCCCCTCCCTGAGACCCATGACCCCAAATTTACTTGCACTTCTTGGCATTTTGGAGGCCCTTCGGCCATCCAAGCCTGTGCCGATCATGATAGGTCATCGAGGTTTACGGCACGGTAACAGGCCCTTTGGCCCAACTTTTCCATGGCGCCCAGTTTTTAGCATTAAGCTGGTCCCAATTGCCCACATTTGGCCCATATCCCTCTACACCCATCTTACCCATGTAACTGTCTAAATACTTTTTAAAAGACAAAATTGTACCCACGTCTACTACTACCTCTGGCAGCTTGTTCCAGACACTACACACCGTCTGTGTGAAAAAATTGCCCCTCTGGACCCCTTTGTCTCTCTCCCCTCTCATCTTAAACCTATGCCATCTTGTTGAAAACTCCGCTACCTTTGGGAAAATATGTTGAACATCTACCTTATCTATGCCCCTCCTTATTTTATAGACCTCTATAAGGTCACTCCTGAGCCTCCTACGCTCCAGTGAAAAAAGTCCCAGTCTATCCAGCCTCTCCTTATAACTCAAACCATCAAGTCCCGGTAGCATCCTAGTAAATATTTGCTGCATTCTTTCTAGTTTAATAATATCCTTTCTATAATAGGGTGACCAGAACTGTACATAGTATTCCGAGATCTAAACTAAAAAAAAAACGTTCTGCCCATTCTCAGCCCGTATCCCTCTATTCCCTCCCTATTCATGGACCTATCCAGATGCCTCTTAAATGTTGCTAATGTGCCTGCTTCCACCACCTCCTCTGGCAGCGCGTTCCAGGCACCCACCACTCTCTGTGTGAAAGAGAGCAGACTTGGAAATCTAGGGGAACACAATCTAAGGAGGTGAGATGGAAAGCCTGGGAGGAATTCAGTCATTGAGACAATTGGAGAAGTTTGAGGGAACTCAGAGGCTTGAGGGGGTAATCTCATTGACTCATCCCGTCAATCGGTGGGAGGGGTGAGCCATTAAGGTCACGCAAGAGGCAACAATCGAGTTCGTGCCTGATTTCTCGCCTCTTGCGATCTTACTGGGCCCTGAATATCCGGTGTGATCAGGCTAGTGCCCAGGAAGGGCGCAAGGCTGATTATAATATTTAAATCTAATTTAAATCTAATTTATTTTTTATCCATTCATGGGACGTGGGTGTCGCTGGCTGGGCCATCATTTATTGCCCATCCCCAGTTGCCCTTGAACTGAATGGCTTGCTAGGCCATTTCAGAGGGCAGTTGAGAGTTAACCACATTGCTGTGGGCCTGGAGTCGCAGGTAGGCCGGACCAGGTAAAGATGGCAGATTTCCTTCCCTAAAGGATGGGTTTTTCCGACAATTGACAATGGTTTCATGGTTATCAGTAGATTCTTAATTTGAGATATTTCTTATTGAATTCAAATTCCACCGTGATGGGATTCGAACCCGGGTCCCTAGAACATTTGCTGAGTTTCTGGATTAATAATTGACCGATAATACCATGAGGCCATTGCTTCCCCTCTAATTTTATTATTATTAGTGAGCCCAGGACGCTATCGTCTGGGCTCACTTGCCTTAACGGCCTTGCGGTGAAGGTTCCCACTGGCGGGGATAACGTGTGATCTCCATCAACGGCGACTTGATGTGTTGGCCTCGCTGGTAGAATTAGTGGCCATTGAGGCCCCCGGGATGGTTGCACATAAAGCCAGGCTGTGCCTCTTGGGCAGTTCCAGCCTGGCACCCTGGCACTGCCAGCCTGGCACTCCCCACCGGGCTCCGGACAGTGAAAAGGAGGTGGGGCCTGAGGGGGTGGGGCTTAAGAGGAAGTGGGCGGGGCGGAGCTGCACACTCTGCAATTGACCAAAGCGATTTGGGGGGGGTTCAGGCGATGATCGACCAGGACTGGGGGGCCAATCCCGGTGCGGGGTAGGGGTGCCTGACAGGTTGCAAAGAACAGAGAAAGACCTGCGCATGTGCAATCGTGCCCTCTAGTGTGAGCAGCTGGCTTTTTGGTGAGCTTAGGCCCACCCCTCCCCCTATTGGCAGGAATCAGGTTGAAAATCATTTTTTGCCCAAAGTGACGTAAGATTGCATTTTCAAACTCGTCCAAAAATCAGATTTGAAATTCTCCCACTTTAACACTCCTTCAGCACTTAGAATGTTTTAGAAAGATCGCCCCCTCGACCTTTGAAAGGGAAAAGTTTGGCATCCGACATGATGGAGGCAGAATTAGTTCAGTTGGCTGGATAGTTGGTTCGTGATGCAGCGTGACACGGACAGCATAGATTCAATTCCCGTACCAGCTGAGATTATTCATGCTGGTACTTCTTAACCTTGCCTCTGGCCTGAGGTGTGGTGACCCTCAGGTTAAATCGCCACCAGTCAACTCTCCCCCTCAAAGCCTATGGTCATTTGGAACTATAGCGACTTTACCTTACGATAGATATTGTAAATTATTCTATCTTTCCAACCTTGTATAGGAAAGTTCATTTTTGTTTGTTCAAAGCCTGAGGAATCTGATGGTTTTATTCTCTTAGGAAGTGTCTTGGATCTCAAACTTTGTTTACTTTAAACAAAAAGTTATTGGTCCCTAACCGGATACCCCTTCAAAAACATGGGATCATAACCAGTTATAGAAAGAAAAATGGAGATGGGGGAACGAGTTCCATTTGACCTTTTATGGAGGGATTGGAGATACAAGATCACCAAAGTTTATTTTTTTGTATGAAGGGAATGATCAGTGCAGAAGGAGGCCATTTGGCCCATTGAATCTGACAGAGTATCCCACCCAGGCCCTCTCTCCCACCCTATCCTTGTAACCCCACACATTTACCATGGCTAATCCATCTAACCTACACATCTTGGGACACTAACGGCAATTTTTACACTGATGTGGAGGTGCCGGCGTTGGACTACTACAGTAAGAAGCCTCACAACACCAGGTTAAAGTCCAACAGGTTTATTTGGAATCACCAGCTTTCGGAGCACTTCCTTCATGTCAGATGTCAAACTATTCCCTTGCAAAGATCATGGGGCCGATCTTTCTAAAACGTTCGAAGTGCTGCCGTCCCTCACTTGATGAAGGAGCAGCACTCCGAAAGTTCGCGATTCCTGTTGGACTTTAACCTGGTGTTGTGAGACTTCTTAAAATTTTTACAATGGCCAATGCACCTAACCAGCACGTCTTTCGGACTGAGGGAGGAAACTGGAGCACCCGGAGGAAACCTGCGCAGACAAGGGGAGAACGTGCAAACTCCACACAGTCACCCATGGCTGGAATTGAACCTGGGTCCCTGACACCGTGAGGCAGCAGTGCTGACGACTGTGCCACCGTGCCGCCCAGTATTTGGAACCCTATGGAGAGCCCACTGCCCCACATAGAGTCAGTGGCGTTTCAAGATAGAATGACTGAATTGGTGAAGGAGGATTCCATTTCACTGGGGTGGGGGTGCATTGGGTGGAGAATGGCAATGAGCGGAGCTAAAGGTTACCCAGTGACATGGGTGAAACCAAGGGCTCATTATGAGAGGGAAGTGATGCCCATGGGTGGTCATGGTTGGACCCCCGTCCATGCCGCCGTGTGTTCTAGCGCCCCCTGAGGGTCACCTTGAAGAAAGACATTGTTGTTGAGGATGATAATCTCAAACCAACCCAAACAAAACACTGATGATCAATATTTCCCTGGAACCTGCCAACTCCATAACATTTTCAGCTCTAACGCTACAATTTGAGTTAAATACGGTTCACTTTTCAGACCCAAGGGAGGAGATTTTTTTTAAAATGACAACACTTTATCAGAGTAGATAACTTGTCCAATAATATCTGCAGGAAATTCTTTTAACTTGGGAATGAGTACAGTGGCACAGTGGTTAGCACTGCTGCCTCACAGCACCAGGGATCTGGTTTCAATTCCCGACTTGGGTCACCGTCTGTGCGGAGTCTGCGCGTTTTCCCCGTGTCTGCATGGGTTTCCTCCGGGTGCTCCGGTTTCCTCCCACAGCCTGAAATACATACGAGCCAGAAGCAGAAGTAGGCCCTTCGAGCCTGCTCCGCCATTGATTTTGATCATGGCTGATCATCAAATTCAACATCCCTGATCCCCACTTCCTCCCATATCCCTTGATCCCTTTAAGATGTGTTGGTTGGGTGGATTGGCCATGCTAAATTATCCCTCAGTGTGCCCGAACAGGCGCCGGAGTGCGGCGACTAGGGGATTTTCACAGTAACTTCATTGCAGTGTTAATGTAAGCCTACTTGTGACACAAATAAAGAAAACTTAGAGTATGTCATTAGGAGAATTATGTCAGTCCTTCTGTTATTATGGCTTGTTCTGTGCTAGAAACACTTCAGTCACAATTCTCACAGCTTGCCTCAGTGAGTAGAAACATGCTTCTGTGACCTATGTGTTCATTGTTTCTTATCCAACCTTGTCACAGACTCAACATTTAACAAAAATAATAATTACGCTCTCAGAAGATTTAGCCCTTTCCTTAATGACTCTGGTTACCTAGGTGAATACTGGATTATTGGAAGTACTACCTTGTCTCTGGAAGTTCGGGGACCCCGATACAATGCACGCACAGCAAAGGCGCTTTGTTAGAAAAATGATAAGACAAGTCAAACACGTGTATCTTCCACAAAAAACAAAAAAAAAGAAAATCCTCCAAGGTTCAAGGAGTTACCATGGTTACAGAAAAACAAGATGATAGGGCCGTAGAGATCTAATGAAACGCTACATAGAATCATAGACTCCCTACAGTACAGGCGGAGGCCATACAGCCCATCGAGCCTGCACCAACAACGATTCCACCCAAGTCCAATCCTTGTAACCCCATATATTTACCCTGCTAATCCCCCTGACACTAATGGACAATTTATCATGGCCAATCCACGAACCCGCACATCTTTGGACTTTGAGGACAAAGTTCTTTTAGCTGATCCTTCACAATATCATTCTTTCAAGTTCCTGTGACATCCGTTTCAGGGTTAGGAGCTGGCTGCAGGAATGAGGAATGGACTCTCAGACAAGGCCGCGCTGACTAACAAATATGAGGTGGATGAAGGGCTGGTCAGGAGTTGAATTGATGGTTAATAAGGAAGATTGAAAGATGATGAATGGATTGTAGATTGAAAGATAGAAACATAGAAACTAGAAGCAGCAGTGGGCCATTCGGCCCTTCGAGCCTGCTCCGCCATTCATTTTGATCATGGATGATCATCGAATTCAATATCCTGATCCCCCCCTTCCTCTCATATCCTTTGATCCCTTTAGCCCCAAGAGCGATATCTAATTTCTTCGCGAAATCAGACAAAGTTTAGGCCTCAACTGCATTCTGTGGGAGTGAATTCCACACATTCACCACCCTCTGGGTGAAGAAATTTCTCCTCGCCTCAGTTCTAAAAGGTTTACCCCTTATCCTCAAACTATGACCCCCGAGTTCTGGACTCCCCCCACCATTGGGAACATTCTTTCTGAATCTACCCTGTCTAACCCTGTTAGAATTTTATAAGTTTCTATGAGATTTTGTAAGTTTTTATGATGTTTCTATGATGAGGACAAAGACATGTTCATTCCAAGGACAGTAACTGGTCACGAATGGATAACTAAATAAGATCGGATTGATTTTCTTGAGTGTGCTTTTGACAAGGGGACAAGACTAGATGTTATCAAGCTTCTCTTCTGCTTTCTACCATTATGAGAGGCTGATGGTTGAGAGGCTAAAGAATAAAGACAGTAAATCATTGCTCCCAAGGTAAGTTTTTTCAAGGGAGCATTAGTAAGGGAATTGGTTCCATTATCTTGAATCTTTGACAAAAATACATTAAATGCTGGAAATAGAATCATGGAATCATAGAATCCCTACAGAGTCGAAGGAGGCCATTTGACCCATCAAGGCTGTAGCCACCACAATCCCACCCAGGATTAACCCATCTATTTATCTTGCTAGTCCCCCTAACACTAAGGGGCAATTTAGCACTGCCAATCAACCTAACCTTCACACCTTTGGAGTGTGGGAGGAAACCGGAGCACTCAGAGGAAACCCACACCGACACGGGGAGAACGTGCAAACTCCACACTCAACAAGAGCTGGCAGTATCTGCAGAGAGAGAAACCAAGTTTACGTTTCAGGTCTGTGACCTTTCATCAGACCTACTGGCTGGAATTTAGGCACTCTGATCCCTGCCTCCGCTACCCTAAATAACAACTGGCTAAAAGGTCAATGGGAAGCACACCCACATTCGCAATGGCTGTCCAAAGTCTTTATACACGAGGAGCAGCCATAATTGCTTCATGGTGAGACTTCAACCCCTATCTCGGGAGGATGTCTGAGGGCCACTGGCCCTCTGTCCTATCTGTGCGAACCCAGGAGTGGTCATCACAGCCGGGAGGCTTTGGAGAGGGTATGGAACAGGTTTAACAGTATGTTGCCTGGTTTGGAGGGCATTAGCTATGAGGAGAGATTGGACAATCTTGCTCTGGAGGCTGAGGGGGGGACCTGATAGAAGTTTATCAAATTTGAAAAGCATGGATAAAATGGATAGTCAGAGTCTTTTTCCCAGGGTAGAAATGTCAATTACTGGGGGACATAAATTTAAGGTAAAAGGGGGAAAGTTTAAAGGAGGTGTGAGAGGCAAGTGTTTTACACCGAGGGTGGTAAGTTCCTGCAATGCACTTACGGAGGAGGTGGCAGAAGCAGATGCAATAGCAACATTTAAGAGGCATCTTGACAGAGACATGAATAGGTAGGGAAAAGAGGGATATGGACCACATAGATGCAAAAGGTCTTTAGTTTAGAAAGGCGTTATATGTTGGCATATGTTCTTTGGTTTTTAACAAAAATATCAAAAATGTTTGGAAGATATATAGAAAAAAATCAAAAAGGTGTTAAAATGAACAACTTTTCTCTGCAGGAGCCCCTCAGGGTAGTGTCCTCGGCCCAACCATCTTCAGCTGCTTCATCAATTACCTTCCCTCCATCGTAAGATTAGAACTGGGGATGTTCGCTGATGACTGCACAATGTTCAGCACCATTTGCAACTCCTCAGCAGTCCATGTCCAAACGCAGCAAGTCCTGGACAATATCCAGGTTTGGCTGACAAGTGGCAAGTAACAGTCATGCCACACAAATGCCAGGCAATGACCATCTCCTAGAGCAGAGGTTTTGCGATTGCTGAATTCCCCATTGTCAACATCCTGGGGGTTTTTCATGTTCCTTTCGGTCTGGGACTTTGAGTTGGATTCCTTGAGTGGACTTTTCTCATGAAGTTTCTTCAGGAATTTAGTCTGTTGGTGGGATCATTCGCTGCCGCAGGGAAGCCTGGGTACTGGTGGGGAGAGAGGTACAGTGCGAATGTCACTGCTCCACATATCTGCCGACTTGCAACTACCCAAAAAATGATAGAAAAATTCTCATTCTCTCCACCTGCCACTTCATGTTGATCTATTCCATTCTTTTACCCTTCACCTGCCTTCCCTGCCCAACTTCATAGAATCATAGAATCTACAGTGTAGAAGGAGGCCACTTGGCCCATCGAGCCTGCCCCAACAACAATCCCATCCAGGTCCGAGCCACGCAAACCCATATATTTACCCTCCTCATCTCCTGACACGAAGGAGTAAGTTGGCATGGCCAATCAACCTAACCCGCACATCTTTGTCTATGGGAGGATACCAGAACACCCAAAGGAAACCAATGCAGACACGGGAAGAACGTGCGAACTCCAGTCACCCGAGGCCAGAATTGAACGCAAGTTCCTGTGAGGCAGCAGTGCTAACCACTGTGCCACCGTGTCAACCCAAAATAGCAGCACACAACGTGGGGGCTCGAACCCACTACCCTGAGATTAAGAGTCTCATGCTCTATCGTCTGAGCTAGCCGGGCAAGTAGTAGCCCATTCGCTCCACTCTTCTCAAGAAGGGGAGGATTGTTGTTGTTAGTAGACTGTTGAACTATGAGGGGAATCACAGGCTGTGACCCTGTGCTCACTGCACGTACACTCACCGCCACCCCCCCCCCCCCCCGCCCCCCCACCACCTCACCCCACCCTCCAACATCTGACATTTCCCAGCAAGCGTCACTGATGGCTACCAAAACGAAAGATTTGTCTGATTATATTTTGCTCTGTCTCTAACCCAGTCCTAAATACATGATGTGGTGAGTGGGAATTGGGGAATTCTGTGCAGTACTTAGCAACAGTCCCTTACAAAGTATTTAAACATGGATTATCCTGCAGCACTTATTTAAGATGTGAACTAGCTGATGTTACAAAGCTTCCATTTCACCTCTGGGACTTCAATCCAACCCTCACTATTGCAGACGGAAATGAAGACCTCTTTGCACTAATGGCTCTTGGAGACCCAAAGTTAAATGTATTTTGCAATCTTGGCCCATTCTGTCAGGAAGTGAGTTCACAGCAAACAATTACTGTCAAATCCAGCTCTCTTTGTTATCAGTATCTCAGCGGGTTTATTTGGAATGGGCTATAAGGAGAGGCAGATCAGCAAATGAAAAACTAACACAAAGGAATAGGGTCGATGATCTGATGACTGAGGCAATGCGTTCTCCCAGCAGCCGAGGAGGTGACTGATATAGCCTTCAGCCAGTTGTGTATCTGGCTTGTGCAAATATCACGCATACTCATACACTATACACACACTCAAACTCTCACTCATACTCCCACAATCACACACACACACACACACACACACACACTCCCCCACATTCACACACATCCAAACCTCCATCCTCCTTGCGAAATGGCCATGGCTGACAAGGACTCGTGTGAAAGGTATTTCTATAGACTAAGGAAATTTGGCATGTCAGCTACGACTCTCACCAACTTTTATAGATGCACCATAGAAAGCATTCTTTCTGGCTGTATCACAGCTTGGTATGGCTCCTGCTCTGCCCTGGACAACAAGGAACTACAAAAGGTCGTGAATGTAGCCCAATCCATCATGCAAACCATCCATTGACTCTGTCTACACTTCCTGCTGCCTCGGCAAAGCAGCCAGCATAATTAAGGACCCCATGCATCCTGGATATTCTCTCTTCCACCTTCTTCCATCGAGAAAAAGATACAGAAGTCTGAGGTCACGTACCAACCGACACAAGAACAGCTTCTTCCCTGCTGCTGTCAGACTTTTGAATGATCCTACCTCATATTAAGTTGATCTTTCTCTACACCCTAGCTATGACTGTAACACTACATTCTGCACTCTCTCGCTTCTTTCTCTATGAACGGTATGCTTTGTATGTATAGCGCGCAAGAAACAATACTTTTCACTGTATGTTAATACATGTGACAATAATAAATCAAATCAAATCAAATCAAATACAGGCAATGATCTCTCTGTAGTTTTGAAGGTAATGGAGGGACGCTGAATAGTGTCTGAGGGGGGATTCTCACTCATGGCTGTTGTCACCCCGTTCAATACGCAATGTTTGCATGCACAGTCATGTATGAACAGGAGGGACATTCATCGCTGTTCCTCCTTCACCTGGAAGGGTTAGGATGAGGATGCCATGTCTGGACATGGGGATGGCATGTTGAGGGAACCGATATGTGGTATTATCATTAGACTATTAACGAAGGTTAATAGTCGTTAGACTATTAATCCAGCTAATGTTCTGGGGACCTGGGTTCGAATCCTGCCACGGCAGATGGTGGAATTTGAATTCAATGAAAAATATTTGGAATTAAGAATCTACTGATGACCATGAAAGTATTGTCGATTGTCGGAAAAACCCATCTGGTTCACTAATGTCCTTTAGGGAAGGAAATCTGCCGTCCTTACCCGGTTTGGCCTACATGTGACTCCAGAGCCACAGCAATGTGGTTGACTCACAACTGCCCTCGAACAACCAGGGATGGGCCATAAATGCTGGCCAGCTAGCGACACCCATGTCCCACGAATGAATTGAAAAAAAGACAGAAGCCTTTCTGTCTGAGAAGGACCCAGTGTAGGTTCCAGAGGTTTCTCCAGAGGCACCTGTGGCCACAAGGACCACGCCAGCAGCAACAAAGGTGACCATTGGCCTAAACTACTTTGTCAGTGGCTCCAGGGCTTCACTCGGGATCTGTGCTGCATTTGCAGTCAGCAATACACAAATGCATCCAGGAGGTAACAGATGCCCCATTCTGGACAGCACACCTATTTTATTATTCATTTGTGGGACACGGGCATCGCAGGCTGGCCAGCATTTATTGTCCATCCCTAATTGCCCTTGAGAAGGTGGTGGTGAGCTGCCTTCTTGAATCGCTGCAGTCCACGTGCTATGGGTTGACGCACAATGCATTTAGGGAGGGGATTCTCGGATTTTGACCCAGTGACTGTGAAGGAACGGCGATATATTTCCAAGTCAGGATGGTGAGTGGCTCAGAGGGGAACTTGCGGGTGGTGGTGTTCCCATGTATCTGCTGCCCTTGCCCTTCTAGATGGAAATGGTCGTGGGTTTGGAAGGTGCTGCCTAAGGATCTTTGGTGAATTGCTGCAGTGCATCTTGTAGATAGCACACACTGCTGCTACTGAGCGTTGGTGGTGGAGGGAGTGGTTGTTTGTCGATGTGGTGCCAATCAAGCGGGTTGCTTTGTCCTGGATGGTGTCAAGCTTCTTGGGTGTTGTTGGAGCTGCACCCATCCAGACAAGTGGGGAGTATTCCATCACTTGTGCCTTGCAGATGGTGGATAAGCTTTGGGGAGTCAGGAGGTGAGTTACTCGTCACAGTAACCTCTGGCCTGCTTTCGTAGCCACTGTGTTTAGGTGGTGAGTCCAGTTGAGTTTCTGGTCCATGGTAACCCCAAGGATGTTGACAATGGGGGATTCAGTGATGGGAACACCATTGAATGTCAATTTGTCAATTTCTGTCTGGATTCCTTACTCTGTCTGGCCTACATATGACTCCAGACCCACAGCAATGCGACTGACTCTTAACTGTCCCCTGAAATGGTTTGACAAGCCACTCACTTTAAGGGCAATAGGGATGGGCAACAAACGTTGGTCTTGCCAGAGGCCATGAAAGAATAAAGAAATTCATGAACACAGAGCCTGTTTCCCTTCTCACCCAATTAAAAAAAAATCCTGAATATTTTCTCAATAGGTTGATGCCTCTTTAAGAATGAGTAAAATATTCTCCCACTTACCGGTATCCCACAGGACCTATAAACAATTGGGGTTTATACGCGCACGCTGCAATCATTCGGCAGTCAATCTTTTCCTTCTGAAAGAGAGAGGAAACATTAGTAAATAACTACATTTTATGACATTTCTCTGTTGAATGATATTGCATTGAAAGGTGTATAAAAAAGCATAAAATATCTATCCTCCAATTCTTCTGTGTGATGTGATAATAGATCTCAGATTATTTTCAATGCATTGAAATAGATCAGGTGAGGGAGTTGAAACTGAGCGATTCTTCTGTGTCACCCTCCAGTCTATGGGGCCGAGGTTGGCAGGATTTTCCCTTTATTCCCCCCCCCCCCCCCCCGCTCCTTCCCTCATGAAACCAACCCTGAATTTCCTCACGGGTTTTTGTCAAATCCCATCTGGACTGTGGTGGCCATCTGGCCAAACACTCCAGAGGCAAATGGGAATGTGTTGGATTGTTTTGGGTGTTCCCACTTAGAGTCCCTACAGTGCAGAAGGAGGCCATTCGGCCCATTGAGCCCGCACCGACCATAATCCCACCCAGGCCCTATCCCCATAACCCCATGCATTGACCCTAGCTCGTCCCCCTGACACTGATGGGAAATTTATCTTGGGCAATCCACTTAGCCTGCACATGTTTGGAGTGTGGGAGGAAATTGGAGCACCCGGAGGAAACCCACGCAGACACGGGGAGAACTTGCAGACTCCACACAGACAGTGACCCAAGACGGAAATTGAACCTGGGTCCCTGATGCTTGAGGCAGCAGTGCCAACCACTGTGCCACCATGCCGTCCAAAGCCTCACTTAGTCTTAAAGGCGGAGGAACCTCTACTGTCCTTTAACCAGTGATGATGCCAGGGGGTGGTGGGGTAGGTGGGTGGGTTGTTGCATTTGAAGTCTTCTTATGCGAGAAATGTCCATTTCTCAGGCCCAGCGATGACCTGATGTAAGAGAAAAGGTTAGTACATTTATTGAGGTAGGGACATTAGGAACAGGCTGGCACGGTGGCACAGTGATTAGCACTGGTGCCTCACAGCGCCAGGGACCCGGGTACAATTCCTGGCTCAGGCCACTGTCTGTGCGAAATTTGCACGTTCTCCCCATGGCTGCATAGGTTTCCTCCGGGTGCTCCGGTTTCCCCCCACACTCCAAAGGTGTGCAGGTTAGGTGGATTTGCCATGCTAAATTGCCCTTAGTGTCAGGGGGATTAGCTAGTCATGGGGTCTGAGTGGGATTGTGGTCGGTGAAGACTTGATGGGCCGAATGGCGTCCTTCTGTACTGTAAGATTCTATGACTGCATGACTGAACAATCCAACCACTCCTGCCTATCTCAGTATTTAGTTAGATCATGGTTGGTCTTTAGCTTAACCCCAAGTACCTGCTTTGGTTCCATAACCTTAACACCTTTACCTAACAGAAATCTATCAATCCCAGTTTTGCTATTTTCAATTGCCCCTCCCAACACAAGAGCTTTTTAAGGTAGAGAGTTCCAGGTTTCTGTCGTGTAAAGAGTTAGGGAGGAATTTTCCCGTCTCGCCTGTTCCGGGAATCATAGCGGGTGGGACAGAACATTCAGCGGACCATGCAAAGTTCCGTTGATCTATGGCGAGAATTTCCAGCCTTGGGGACGAGCGTGGCTGGAAAATCCCGCCCTTAATGACAAAAATGTACATATGTAGTCTACGTCATTGGAAACATGAGATCACATGACAACAGAGCATGGCGAGAGACAGTTCTATGTGGAACCTCATGCTGAATCTGTACTGTACATAGGTAGCCTAATGGTTAATAAAAGCTAAAGGGCTGGGATTCTCCGACCTCATCCGTGGCTGGGGTTCTCCAGCCCTGCTGTTGTGAATGGAGATTTATCTGAGCGCTAAGTCCCCGTCAGCTCTGATGAAGGGGGATCCAGACTCGAAACGTTTGTTCTGTTCTCTCCCCACAGATGCTTTGATTTGATTTGATTTATTATTGTCACATGTATTAACATACAGTGAAAAGGATTGTTTCTTGCGCGCTATACAGACAAACATACCGTTCATAGAGAAGGAAAAAAGAGAGTGCAGAATGTAGTGTTACAGTCATAGCTAGGGTGTAGAGAAAGATCAACTTAATGCAAGGTAGGTCCATTCAAAAGTCTGACAGCAGCAGGGATGAAGCTGTTCTTGAATCGATTGGTGCGTGACCTCAGACTTTTGTATCTTTTTCCCGATGGAAGAAGGTGGAAGAGAGAATGTCCGGGGTGTGTGGGGTCCTTAATTATACTAGCTGCTTTTCTGAGGCAGCGGGAAGTGTAGACAGAGTCAACGGATGGGAGGCTGGTTTGCGTGATGGATTGGGTTACATTCACGACCTTTTGTAGTTCCTTGCAATATTGGTCAGAGCAGGAGCCAGACCAAGCTGTGATACAACCAGAAAGAATGCTTTCTATGGTGCATCTGTAAAAGCTGTCAGGCCTGCTGAGATTTTCCTGCATTTTCTGTATTTGTTTCAGATTCCCAGTATTTTGCTTAAATCCCCGTCCTCACTGGCAGCGACGGCAGGGCGTACAAGACTGGGGAATTCCGGCCAAAGTTTGCCAACAGTCTAGCCTCCAGCGTTATTGGTAAATCTAGACCCATGACTGCCACATCTAAGACCCACAACCATAATAACAGTATTTCCACCACCCTTCCTGATATCACCCCTGAACTGGCTGGCATTGGGTTTAGGGTTACCTACCCCTTACTCTGGACTCACTCACCCGAGACACACTAAACTCCAGAAGGAGCTGGAAGTGAGATTGGCCAAGGAAAGGTCAAACATCCACGAAGACAAAGAAAAATGTGTTCCCTAAAAGAAAAAATTCTTTATTGACATTAGTACATGATAGGCTAATAGCGGGGTGTGGGGGGGGGGTTGGGTTTGTTTTGTGAGGTCTCTAGACTGCAAACCATTTAATTACCCCACTCACAATGACACAGTGGTTAGCACTGTCTCACTGCACCAGTTCCAACATCGGGTCACTGTCTGTGTGGAGTTTGCACGTTCTCCCCGTGTCTGCGTGGGTTTCCTCCGGGTGCTCCGGTTTCCTCCCACAGTCCAAAGACGTGCGGGTTAGGTTGATTGGCCATGCTAAATTGACCCTAGTGTCAGGGGGATAGGCAGGGTAAGTATGTGGGGTTACGGGAATAGGGCCTGGGTGGGATTGTGGTCGGTGCAGACTCGATGGGCCGAATGGCTTCTCCTGCACTGTGGGGATTCTATAGATTCTTTGAGATCTATGTCCTAGTTTCACTGGCGCATGGGCATCAGTTTCTTGGTGAGTTAGAAGAAAATCAATGTTAAAAAGCTTCTGAAATGTGTGTCTTTACATCCAACAAAAAGGTTCATTTTACAAGTATCTTCAAAGGCTCACAATTAGTAGAAGCTTGCAGTGATGATTAACTTGAGCTGTGGGGAGGGGGCTTAGCCAGTTTAATGGTGGGTCAAATTTACAGGGGTGACGCTTTCTGAATCAGCGCCAGAACATCGCCGCAAATTATTCTTTTGCTGAAAGCGATTGACTCTTGAAATTCCTCGATCTTTAGCACGGGTTTTGACCAATTTTCAGCCAAAGTGGAAACACCCGATGCAGGAAACCCTCGCCTGAGATGATATCGTGGTTGCATCTGGAGCATCAATTCTTGTTTTTTTATTGCCCTCAATGCAACACCAGATGG
Organism: Mustelus asterias; assembly: GCF_964213995.1. Lineage (NCBI taxonomy): Eukaryota > Metazoa > Chordata > Chondrichthyes > Carcharhiniformes > Triakidae > Mustelus > Mustelus asterias. The sequence continues at coordinate 9,175,890 of NC_135825.1, read as the reverse complement.
TGCCTCCATTCATGACAAAATTGAATTTTCAAGATTCTGATTGAGCATGTTTGCGATTGCATTCAAACGCTTTCTCAGGCTTGCCAGTAACCAGTAAGGTTAATGTGCAGCCTTTCATGTATCTGCGAGTGCTTTTAGTGAGTTTGAATTGTAAATTAAATTGTTATAATTAACAGCTGCAGGAATCAACTAGGCTGAATGAGCCAGGGAGAGAAAACGTAAAAAAAGGAAGGATGAATCTGTTCAAAGCTCCTAGGTAACAGAGGACCATGCTGGGCAGAGGGATAAATGGATACTCAGTACGCTGTTATTACCTGCTAGCTATCCTGAGCTTACAGGTAATCAGCTTAGCCTAGACCAGAGCACGCTAGCAGGGAACAAAAACTAGTGACACCCGGGCTTAGTTTGTCAAATCTTTTTTTCTTAGATTTGCAATGATCACATCTTTCGCCACCTCAAAGCATTCCTTGCTCAGTGAAGCAGTAGAGGCTACCTCATTGAATATTTTTAAGGCAAGAATTAGATAAATTCTTGAACAATAAAGGAATTGAGGGTTATGGTGAGCGGGCGGGTAAGTGGAGCTGAGTCCACGAAAAGATCAGCCATGATCTTATTGAATGGCGGAGCAGGCTCGAGGTTGCCAGATGGCCTACTCCTGCTCCTAGTTCTTATTCCAAAGCACCGTGCAGCCAATGAATTACTTTGTGAAGTGTAGCCTCTGTTATGGAACTGAGATGAGGAGGAATTTCTTCAGCCAGAGGGTGGGTGAATCTGCGGCATTCATTGCCACAGAAGGCTGCGGAGGCCAAGTCATTGAATGTCTTTAAAACAGGGATAGATAGGTTCTTGATTGGTAAGGGGATCAAAGGTTATGGGGAAAAGGCGGGAGAATGGGGTTGAGAAACGTATCAGCCATGATCGAATGGGCCGAATGGCCTAATTCTGCTCCTCTATCTTATTCTGGTGATGAAGGGAAACACTGCGGCCAGTTTGTGCACAGCAAGCTCCCACAAACAGCAATGTGATAATGATCAGACGGATTGTGTGAGGGAATGAATCTTGAATTATGAGTTATGAAATAATTATGCTCCAACATTTGCCTCAGCACAGCACTGTAACGTCAGCCTGGACACACTCAAGTCTCCAAAGTGGGACGAGAATGCACAAAGTTAAAATTAAAGTTTATTTATCAGTCACAAGTAAGGCTTACATTAACATTGCAATGAAGTTACTGTGAAATTCCCCTAGTCGCCATACTCCGGCGCCTGTTCGGGTACACTGAGGGAGAATTTAGCACGGCCAATGCACCTAACCAGCACGTCTTTCGGACTGTGGAAGGAAACCGGAGCACTGGGAGGTAACCCACACAGACACAGGGAGAACGTACAAACTCCACACAGGAGTGTGACCCAAGCCGGGAATCGAACCCAGGTCCCGGGCACTGTGAGGCAGCAGTGTTCACCAGTGTGCCACCGTGACGCCCCCTTCTGACCCAGAAGTGAGGGTGCCACCCATTGGGTTTACTGCCTCTGAAGACAATGTAATGTCTAAGGAAATTGTCTAAGGTAATGTCTAAAGAGACTAAGGATATTTGGCATGTCAGCTATGACTCTCACCAATTTTTACAAATGCACCATAGAAAATATTCTTTCTGGTTGTATCACAGCTTGGTATGGCTCCTGCTCTGCCCAAGACCGCAAGGAACTGCAAAAGGCCGTGAATGTAGCCCAATCCATCATGCAAACCAGCCTCCCATCCATTGACTCTGTCTACACTTCCCGCTGCTTCGGAAAAGCAGCCAGCATAACTAAGCACCCCACCTACTCTGGATATTCTCTCTCCCACCTTCTTCTGTCGGGAAAAAGATACAAAAGTCTGAGGTCACGTAGCACCCGACTCAAGAACAGCTTCTTCCCTGCTGCTGACAGACTTTTTAATGGACCTACCTTGAATTAAGTTGATCTTTCTCTACACCCTAGCTGTGACTGTAACACTACATTCTGCACTCTCTCCTTTCCTTCTCTATGAACGGTATGTTTTGTCTGTATAGCACGCAAGAAACAATACTTTTCACTGTATGTTAATACATGTGACAATAATAAATTAAATCAAATCAAATAATGGGGCGGGTGGGAGGCGGGGTGAGTACGAGGCCTGTGTGTCCCCCCCCCGCCCCCCCCCTCCCCCCTCCCACAAGTCTGTTACAGTTGCTCTAAACAATAGATGGTGCAAGGCTGCTCAAGGGAAAGGTTCTCATGATGTGGAGATGCCGGCGTTGGACTGGGGTAAACGCTTCTCCTTACAAGGGAAAGGTTCAGTATCCTTCAAGTGGAACTAAACAGGACAGGGAAGGATGTGTTGGCTGTTGAAGATGTTCTCCCCGCTGAACAATAAAAAGATGACTGCTCCCCAGGCGTCCCGGAGAAATATGAGAGCAATTTTTCCCACAGCAGCCCGACACGGCACAAGACTTTACATAAAGTTGTTCAATTGTGTGTGGATACTGACTAATGGATTATACACTGGTTCAACTGTTAAGATCTCCCCTTCATCACCATAAAAATTGGACGAGACTGATATAAAATTTGAAATGAAATCAGTGCATGACTTGAAATCATAGCAGGCTGTTATATAAATAAACCCAGCGCCTTATTAAAACATGTATTATCTGAGGGCTTTTGCTAAATTAGAGGAATGTAGAGGATTATTTTCAAATAGTGGCATTATTATTGCTTATTTTCCCGTTTGTTCTTTATCATGACAACCTGATGGTTCATAGCTCCAGAGGCCCTTCACGTGGTGCAGCCAGTAACTGTGCTTCAGGGAGCTCACAACACCAGGTTAAAGTCCAATAGGTTTATGTTGGACTTTAACCTGGTGTCGTGAGACTTCTTACTGTGTTCACCCCAGTCCAACGCCGGTATCTCCACTTCAGGGAGCCAAACAGGCTCTGGTTCTGAGGTAGCCCAAGCCAGTGACACCAGGTCCCTACCTCCGGGCGGCTGTCGGGAATGGTCATTTTCCACCACCGCGTAGTTGAGAGGCTTATTGGGAAAGAGGGATAGAGATAAAGGAGGAGAGAAAGACTGAGAGAAAGACAGATAAAGAAGGAAACAAAGAACAAGCTGACTTTTTTTTTTACAGGGCTTCGTAAAATGCCCCACAGCTGCCTTTTGAAGCAAAAACAGAAAATGCTGGAAAAACCCAGCAGGCAGCCAATCAGTGTTGTCGCTCTGTCGCCCTTGCTGGATGCGTGCCTTCACTCGAACACGGAGGGTGTCTTCCGGAGATCCACTTTCTGGAAGCAGTGACTGCGCCTATGCAAATCTGCCCCGCAACAGCCAATCAGCGTTGCCGCTCTGCTGCCCTTGCTGGATCTTGCCTTTTCCCCGTACCCCTGCACATTGTTTCTATTCAAATAATCACTCAACGCTCTTCCAAATGCTTTGATTGAACCTGCCTCTACCAGACTCCCAGGTAGAACATTCCAGACTCTCAACCACTCGCTGGGTGAGAAAGTTTCTTCTCACATCACATTTGATTCACGGATTAATTTTCAATCTGTGCCCTCTCGTTCTTGATCCTTTTATGAGCTGGAACAGTTTCTCACTATCTACCCTTCTCCCCCCCAACGCACGCCTCCCTCCCCCCGCCCCCCCGCCCCCCTACCCCACTCCTGTGATTTTGAACACCTCTATCAAATCTCCTCTTATCCTTCTTCTCTCTCCAAGGAGAAAAGTCCCAACTTCTCCAATGTATCCTCATAACTGAAGTTTCTCATCCCTGGGAGACATTCTTGTAAATCTCTTCGGCGTTCACATCTTTCCAATAGTGGAGAGCTCAGAACTGTACACAGTATTCCAGCTGAGGTCTAATTAGTGTCTTGTATAAGTTCAGCATACCCTCCTTGCTCTGGTACCCTATGCCCCGATTAATAAAGATGTGGAGATGCCGGCGTTGGACTGGGGTAAACACAGTAAGAAGTTTAACAACACCAGGTTAAAGTCCAACAGGTTTATTTGGTAGCAAGAGCCACACAAGCTTTCGGAGCCCCAAGCCCCTTCTTCAGGTGAGTGGGAATTCTGTTCACAAACAGGGCATATAAAGACACAAACTCAATTTACATGAGTAATGGTTGGAATGCGAATACTTACAACTAATCAAGTCTTTAAGAAACAAAACAACGTGAGTTTTTTTGTTTAAGATGTTGTTTTGTTTCTTAAAGACTTGATTAGTTGTAAGTATTCGCATTCCAACCATTATTCATGTAAATTGAGTTTGTGTCTTTATATGCCCTGTTTGTGAACAGAATTCCCACTCACCTGAAGAAGGGGCTTGGAGCTCCAAAAGCTTGTGTGGATTTTGCTACCAAATAAACCTGTTGGACTTTAACCTGGTGTTGTTAAACTTCTTACTCCGATTAATAAAGCCCAGAGTGCTATACGCTTTATTAACTGCTCTCTCCACTTGTCCTGTCACCTTCAACGTTACACCCATGTCCCTTTGTTCCTGCACCCCTTTAAGAATTTTACCCCTTATTTTATATTGTCTCTCCATGTTCTTTTTAAGAGAATATGTTACCTCACACTTCTATTGTTGCAGAGCTTCTGTGGTTATTTACAATGTTTTACATAACTGTTATTGTGAGATCACATTCTTGGAAAATTGCCCAAGAATCTACAGGAGCAAAATACGATGGATGCTGGAAATCTAATAGTCTCTCTTGTACAAACTATTCCTTCTTACTTCTTAGTCTCTTGTACATGACTGCTGTTGGCATGGGCAGCATGGTGGCACAGTGGTTAGCACTGCTGCCTCACAGCGCCACGGACCCGGGTTCAATTCCCACATGGGTGACTGTCTGTGTGGAGTTTTCACGTTCTCCCCGTGTCTGCGTGGGTTTCCTCCGGGTGCTCTGGTTTCCTCCCACACTCCAAAGATATGCAGGTTAGGTTGGTTGGCCATGCTATATTGACCTTTAGTGTTAGGGGGACTAACAAGGTAAATAGATGGGGTTAACGGGATAGGGCCTGGGTGGGATTGTGGTCTGTGCTGACTTGATGAGCCAAAGGGCCACCTTCCGTACAGTAGGGATTCTATGATTCTCTGAAACAGGAGCACCCGGAGGAAACCCATGCAGATATGGGGAGAACGTGCAAACTCCGCACAGATAGTCACCCGAGGCTGGAATTGTCCTAACCACTGTGCCTCATTGTGTATTCGTTTACGGAATATCAGAGTCGCTCGCAGGACCAGAATTTATTGCCCATTCCTAACTGCCCTTGAGAAGGTGGTGGTGAGCTGCCTTCTTGAACAACTGCAGTCCACGAGGTATAGGTACATCCACAGTGCTGTTAGGAAGGGAGTTGCAAGATTTTGACCCAGCGACAGTGAGGGATGGTGAGTGACATGGAAGGGAACTTTCAGGTGGTGGCGTTCCCATGTGTGTGCTTCTGCTGCCCTTGTCCCTCTCGGTGGTCGAGCCCGTGGATTTGGAAGGTGCTGACGAAGGTTAGAAATGACGATAAGGAGAAGATGAGATGAGTAGCTCATTTGGAGAAAGTTACCAGCACGGTGGCACAGTGCTTAGCACTGCTGCCTCATAGTGCCAGGGAGCCAGGTTCAATTCCACGGGTCAACTGTCTGTGTGGAGTTTGCACGTTCTTCCTGTGTCTGCATGGGTTTCCTCCGGGTGCTCTGGTTTCCTCCCCCAGTTCAAAAATGTGCAGGTTAGGTTGATTGGCCATGCTAAATTGACCCTAGTGTCAGGGGGATTAGCAGGGTAAATATATGGGGTTGTGGGAATAGGGCTTGGGTAGGATTGTGGTCGGTGCAGACTTGATGGGCCAAATGGCCTCCTTTTGCACTATAGGGATTCTATGATAGCTAAGCACATGGGGAGCAGAGGAGCAGAGGGAACTGGTCATAGAATCATAGATTATCATAGAATCCTAAAGAGCCATTCGGCCCATCGAGTTTGCACCCACCACAATCCGACCCAGGCCTATCCCCATAACCTGATGCATTTACCCTAGCTAGTCTCCCTGACACTAAGGGGCAATTTAGCATGGCCAATCCACCTAACCCGCACATCTTTGGACTGTGGGAGGAAACTGGAGCACCCGGAGGAAACCCACGCAGACAAGGGGAGAATGTGCAAACTCCACACAGACAGTCACCCAAGGCAGGGAATCGAACCCGGATCGCTGGCACTGTGAGGCAGCAGTGCTAACTGCTGTGCCACCGTGCCACTCCAATGTGGTGATAATACTTGATGATGTGGTGTGGCAGAAGGATGGATTATTTTTCAATCATTCGTGGGACATGGGCATCACACGCTGGCCAGTTTGTATTGCCCATCCCTAATTGCCCAGGGGCAGTTGAGAGTCAACCGCATTGCTGTGGCTCTGGAGCCACATGTCGGCCAGACCAGGTAAGGATGGAAGATTTCCTTCCCTAAAGGACATTAGTGAACGAGATGGATTTTTTCTGACATTCGACAATGGTCATCAGTAGATTCTTAATTCCAGATTTTTTTGATTGAATTCACGTTCCACCATCTGCCGTAGTGGGATTCCAACCCGGGTCCCCAGAACATTAGCTGAGTTTCTGAATTAATAGTCTAGCGATAATGCCACTCGGCCATCGCCTCCCCATGGCACAGAAGCCAAATGGCCTGTTGCTGTGTTGTAAATTCTGTTAGCTGGCAATGGGCTGCCAGCTAGTGTCAGGGGGATTAGCAGGATAAATATATGGGGTTGCGGGAATAGGGCTTGGGTAGGATTGTGGTCGGTACAGACTTGATGGGCCAAATGGCCTCCTTTTGCACTATAGGGATTCTATGATAGCTAAGCACATGGGGAGCAGAGGAGCAGAGGGAACTGGTCATAGAATCATAGATTATCATAGAATCCTAAAGAGCCATTCGGCCCATCGAGTCTGCACCCACCACAATCCGACCCAGGCCTATCCCCATAACCTGATGCATTTACCTTAGCTAGTCCCCCTGACAATCTGCATCCACAACTTTCTCAAACCACAATAAGTATAGTCATTTTTCCTTTATTATTAATTCTAATGTGATGGAAAAATCACCAGCTGTGCGCTCCTTGCAAATGCTGCATCCTGCAGGGCGGCACGGTAGCGCAGTGGTTAGCACTGCTGCTTCACAGCTCCAGGGTCCCGGGTTCGATTCCCGGCTCGGGTCACTGTCTGTGTGGAGTTTGCACATTCTCCTCGTGTCTGCATGGGTTTCCTCCGGGTGCTCCGGTTTCCTCCCACAGTCCAAGGATGTGCGGGTTAGGTTGATTGCCCCTTAGAATCCTAAAATGTGTAGGTTAGAGGGATTAGTGGGTAAATATGTGGGGGTAGGGTCTGGGTGGGATTGTGGTCGGTGCAGACTCGATGGGCCGAATGGCCTCCTTCTGCACTGTCGGGTTTCTATGATAGGGACAAAATCATTCCTGTACTAATGACAATGGCCTTCACAGACTCTGGCCTGAACACAAATCACCTCTCTCTCTCTCTCTCTCTCGCTCACTGGCTCTCTTTTCTCCCTTAGCATTCACTGTCAGCAGGCACAGTTAGAAGAAAGGAGATAATGGAGAGCTGGAAAGGATGGGAAATAAATATCCCCCGTTTAAAAATGAATATTAAAATTCACGAGGAGAAATGATTGTTAGACGCGGCATACACGGAGCACCTTACATAACCCCTACACTGGAATAGACATCTGAGATTAATGAGTTCTAAATCATTGAAATGTGCTTCCCTTGTAAACCAGCAAGCAGGGGAGAATGATTACCATCCCTGTGTATGAGAGTAGCAATGAAATCCAAAGACCAGCAGAATACTCGCACATAATATTGCTGGTAGTTTTCTCCAATGCAGTGAGACTACTCTTGTCAAAAGCTCACAATAAAGGGGCCTTTATGTAAGGAGCGAAATTCAAATGTACATGTGTTAGGCAGCTCCATAGCTCAGGGTTTTTTACTGAGTGTATCATCAGCTTCATTGCCCTGAATAACACTGATTGAAATGGATACCTGTATGATTAAGAGTGGGTGAAATTGAATGTGGGCGGGGCACCAAGCAGACGGTATTACAACGATCATTGTTTATAAACCTCACTTGATATTAATTTCAATAGAACTGAATATTGCCTGTGCTGCGTAGGATTACAATTTCACCTGCTCTGTCAACATCCTGGCGGTTATCATTGACCAGAAACTGAACTGGACTAGCCATATAAATACTGCGGCTACCAGAGCAGGACAAACACTGGAAATCCTGCGGTGGATTCGCCTACTGACCCCCTCAAAGCCTGTCCACCATCTACAAGGCACAAGTCGGGATGGAATAGTACGCACTTGCCTGGATGAGTGCAGCTCCAACAACACTCAAGAAGCTCGACACCATCCAGGACAAAGCAACCCAGCTTGATTGCTACCCCTTCTGTAAATACTCAATCCCTCTACGACCCGTGCATAGGTTGCACGGCAGGAACTCCTTAAACAGAACATTCCAAGCCCATGACCGCTATAATCTAGAAGGACAACAGCAGATACCTGGGAACACCATCACCTGGAGATTCCCCTTAAAGTCACTCACCTTCCTGACTTGGGAATGTATCACCATTCCTTCAGTGTCGCTGGGTCAAAACCCTGGAAGTCACTCTCCAACAGCACTGTGGGTGTACCTACACCTCAGGGAATGCAGAGGTTCAAGAAGGCAACTCACCACCACCTTCCGAAGGGAAGCTGGTTTAGCCAGCGGTGCCCACATCCAATAAATTATTTTTAAAAAACAATCTCCTTGCCAAAATCCAATTCCAATGTTCTCTCACCCTTTCTTCCATTGGACAAGTAGCAAGAAAACAGCACTGGTTACAGGATCCTGCAGTGCCCAACTTCCAAATTTCACAGACCTGTCCCATCCTGTCCCCACCAGCTGCTAATTGAAGTTTAGTGGGTGAATATCGGAAAACCAGGATGAACCAAAAGGTATCTCCTGATTCTTCATTTGATTTGATTAGATTTATTATTTTCACATGTATTAACACATAGTGAAAAGTATTGTTTCTTGCACGCGATACAGACAAAGCATACCATTCATAGAGAAGGAAAGGAAAGGGTGCAGAATGTAATGTTACAGTCATAGCTAGAGTGTAGAGAAAGGTCAACTTAATATGAGGTGGAGATGCTGACGTTGGACTGGGGTGGGCACAGTAAGAAGTCTCACAACACCAGGTTAAAGTCCAACAGGTTTATTTGGAATCACGAGCTTTCGGAGTGCTGCTCCTTCATCAGCTCACTCACCTAATGAAGGAGCAGTGCCATGAAAGCTCGTGATTCCAAATAAACTTGTTGCACTTCAACCTGGTGTTAGAACATAGAACATAGAAAAAATACAGCACGAACAGGCCCTTCAGCCCATAAGTTGCGCCGGTCATGTCCCTACCCTCCTAGGCTTATATATAGGCTTACCTATAACCCTCAATCCTATTAAGTCCCATTTACTCATCCAGAAGCCTCTTAAAAGACCCTATCGAGTTTGCCTCCACCACCACTGACGGCAGCCGATTCCACTCACCCACCACCATCTGAGTGAAAAACTTACCCCTGACATCTCCTCTGTACCTACTCCCCAGCACCTTAAACCTGTGTCCTCTCGTAGCAGCCATTTCAGCCCTGGGAAAAAGCCTCCGAGAATCCACCCGATCTATACCTCTCAACATCTTGTACACCTCTATCAGGTCACCTCTCATCCTTCGTCTCTCCAAGGAGAAAAGACTAAGCTCCCTCAGCCTATCCTCATAAGGCATGCCAACCAATCCAGGCAACATCCTTGTAAATCTTCTCTGCACCCTTTCAATCATTTCCACATCCCTCCTGTAATGAGGTGACCAGAACTGAGCACAGTACTCCAAGTGGGGTCTGACGAGGGTCTTATATAGCTGCATCATTATCTCCCGACTCCTAAACTCAATCCCTCGATTGATGAAGGCCAGCACACCATACGCCTTCTTAACCACCTCCTCTACCTGCGAGGCCGATTTAAGAGTCCTATGGACCCAGACCCCAAGGTCCTTCTGATCCTCTACACTGCCAAGAGTCTTACCCTTGATATTATACTCCTTCATCCCATTTGACCTGCCAAAATGGACCTCCGGGTTGAAGTCCATCTGCCACTTCTCTGCCCAGTCTTGCATCCTATCTATGTCTCACTGCAGCTTCTGACATCCCTCCAACCTATCCACAACACCACCAACCTTTGTGTCGTCGGCAAACTTACCAACCCATCCCTCCACTTCCTCATCCAGGTCATTTATGAAAATGACAAACAGCAAGGGTCCCAGAACAGATCCCTGGGGCACTCCACTGGTGACCGACCTCCATTCAGAAAAAGCCCCATCTACAACCACTCTCTGCTTCTGTGTGTTGTGGAACTTAATCGGAGGTAGGTCCATTCAAAGTCTGACAGCAGCAGGGAAGAAGCTGTTCTTGAGTCGGTTGGTACGTGACCTCAGACTTTCGTATCTCTTTCCCGACGGAAGAAGATGGAAGAGAGAATGTCCGGGGTGCGTGGGGTCCTTGATCATGCTGGCTGCTTTGCCGAGGCAGCAGGAAGTGTAGACAGAGTCAATGGATGGGAGGCTGGTTTGCGTGATGGATTGGGCTACATTCAAGATCTTTTGCAGTTTCACAGGAGCGTTATGTAAAAGAAATCTGATACGGAGCCACATCGGGAGGTATTAGGTCAGAAGAGAAGAAACTTGGGGTGGGATTATTCAGTCTCCCCGCGGCTTGTTCCCCGCTGGCAGAGATGGATCTCTATTGTCCGCTGGCAGGATGTGCCGGTTCCACTGATGTCTTTGGCATTTTATGTGATTCGTTTGTCCCTCTGGCAGGGTACCCATCATTGGGGGTGGGAGAAGGGGGGGGGGGTATGAGGAGATGGGGTTATCTTCAGCGGGACTGGAAGATCCTGCCTTCAAAGAGGACCGTAAATTCCAGCCCTTCGGTCAAGGAGGAAGGTTTTAAGGAGCATCCTTAATAAAAGAATGGCAAAGCGACAGGGAGCCATAGAGAGAGAATTGGGGGTCCAGGCAGGCAAAGGCACGAACACCAATGATGGAGCGATTCAAATTCGGGGTGTGCAGAAGGCCAGTTTTAGAAGGTTGCCAAGATCTCGGCGGGTTGTGGGGATGAGGGAGATTACAGAAATGGGGAGGGTTAAGCTGATGGGAGGTTCTTAGAATAAGGATGAGAATTTAAAAATCAAGGCACTGCTTCATCAAGGGCCGTTCGTGTAGGTCAGCGAGCACAGGGAGGAAAGGTGAACTGGACTTGATGTGAGTTAGGATACGGGCAGCAGAGCTTTGGATGACCTCAAGGTTACAGAGGGTCGAATGCGGGAGGCTGACAAGGTGAGTCAAGTCTAACGATAGTTTGGGTAACACATGAGCTGGAGCAGGGCAGAGTCAGACGATGTTACTGAGGTGGGAGCAGGCAACCTTGGCACCAACCTGTGGTCAGATGATGGTCGTTCTCAGTCTGATTCATCCTCAGGCTGTTGCTAGGGAGTGGGATGGAGTTAGTCGTAATTAAATGAATGGAGCTTTTGGCGGGTTCCCGCGACAATGGGCAGGAGTTACTGCCCAACCCACCCTAGGACGTGACCGCCATTGGCTGGCGACGGGATCTTCTGGTCCCATTATTGTCAACGGGTTTCCCCACTGAACATACCGTGGGGCGCTACGGTAGCACAGTGGTTAGCACTGCTGCCTCACAGCGCCAGGGACCCGGGTTTAATTCCCGTCTTGGGTCACTGTCTGTGTGGAGTTTGCACATTCTCCCCGTGTCTGCGTGGGTTTCCTCCGGGTGCTCCGGTTTCCTCCCATAGTCCAAAGATGTGCGGGTTAGCTGGATTGGCCATGCTAAATTAACCCTAGTGTCAGGGGGATTAGCAGGGTAAATATGTGGGGTTACGGGAATAGGGCCTGGTTGGGATGATGGTCAATGTAGACTCGATGGACCGAATGGCCTCCTTCTGCTCTCTAAGGATTCTATGATTCTATGACACTCCTTGCTGCCGGTAAACCCATGATGGGTGGGTGTCATCGATTCCTCTCATCTATTAACGTCGAGTATAATATCTGTTGACCTCACAATTAAAATGGCAGACAAATCCTTGTGATCAAGATGCATTAAAGGTTAACTTGACGCACAAAAGGATAAACTTTACAGTACGCCTCACCCAGCAGCAGGGCATACTGCAAAAATAGTCTGTGCTTCCTGTTCTGATGTGGAGATGCCGGCGTTGGACTGGGGTGAACACAGTAAGAAGTCTCACAACTTTAACCTGGTGTTGTGAGACTTCTTCCTGTTCTGACCAACCATTTTCATCAAATCAATGTCGACCGAGTTCTTCAGTGGCACAGTGGTTAGCACTGCTGCCTCACAGCGCCAGGGACCCGGGTTCGATTCCCAGCTTGGGTGACTGTCTGTGCAGTGTCTGCACGTTCTCCCCGTGTCTGCGTGGGTTTCCTCTGGGTGCTCCGGTTTCCTCTCGCAGTCCGAAAGAAGCGCATTGGTCATGCTAAATTCTCCCTCAGTGTTACCCGAACAGGTGGGGCAGAGTGTGACGGCTCGGGGATTCTCACAGTAACTTCATTGCAGCGTTAACGTGAGCCTACTTGTGACTTGAATCAATTAGCTTTAAGCTTTCAATAGCACCAAGAGCCATCCATCTCACTGCAGCTTATGAGACCTAATTGTGTGCAAAAAGCGTGTTTACCCACAACAACTATGGGGTGCAAATAATTCTGAAGAAGAAACCAGATCGACACTCTATGAGTTATTTCTTTGACGTAAAACAGAGAGGGGAATTATCATTTCCTCTCCTTGAAGCAACACAGAATTAAAAAATGTCTCTGCAATTCAGTGAGGCTGCTTCTCTTTGATGTCGAAGTTAATGAGAGCTGGTGATGATGAAGAGATTCTTTGCTTTAATTCATATCAATTTAGCTCTTACAGCAGAGAACAAAAAAAGACTTTGGAATTACTGATAGTTTGGCTGGAAACCAGCAGCTCGGATACAATAGTCTCATTGAAAGAGAACCTTCACTTTGGGCTTTTGATTATTGCCCAGAAAGATTGAAAACTGATTGAGATTCAAAGTAAAATGAGCCATTGTTCACTATTTTAAAAGTTTTGATGGGATTGCCTTTAAGCTTTTGGTTCTCTCTTCCCCAATTCTTTCGCCGGTGTAAAAATAAATTTGGACTACATGCAGTGAATGCGAAAGTGAAGTTTATTTATCAGTGTCACAAATAGGCTTACATTAACACTGCAATGAAGTTCCTGTGAAAATCCTCTGGTCGCCACGCTCCGGCGCCTGTGCGGGTACACTGAGGGAGAATTTAGCGTGGCCAATGCAACTGACCAGCACGTCTTTGTGGGAGGAACCAGAGGAAACCCATGCAGACACGGGAAGAACGTGCAGACTCCTCCAATATAGGCAGGGGAGGTGGAGACACAATGGTGCTGATTTGATTTGATTTATTATTGTCACCTGTATTAGTATTCAGTGAAAAGTATTGTTTCTTGCGCGCTATACAGACAAAGCATACCGTTCATAGAGAAGGAGAGGAGAGAGTGCAGAATGTAGTGTTACAGTCATAGCTAGGGTGTAGGGTGTACCTTAATACGAGGTAGATCCATTCAAAAGTCTGAAGGAAGCGTAACATGCTGACGCACCATCGCTCAAACACGAAATGCATCATACAAAGCATTCTTTCGGGTCTGATGGAAGCAGGGAAGAAGCTGTTCTTGAGTCGGTTGGTAAGTGACCTCAGACTTTTGTATCTTTTTGCCGATAGAAGAAGGTGGAAGCGAGAATGTCCGGGGTGCGTGGGGTCCTTAATTATGCTGGCCGCTTTTCTGAGGCAGCGGGAAGTGTAGACGGAGTCAATGGATGGGAGGCTGGTTTGTGAGATGGACTGGGCATCATTCACGACCGTTTGTAGTTTCTTGCGGTCTTGGGCAGAGCAGGAGCCATACCAAGCTGTGAAAGAATCAGAAAGAATGCTTTCTGTGGTGCATTTCATGTTTGAGCTATGGGTGGGTCAGCATGCTATGCTGATATCTGCATCCCCTCCTTTTGCAACTGAATGCACTAGCTCCCATTCCCAAATGCTCCTAATGTTGGAAAGTCCACTGGTCACCGACAATCCTGCTAGTGGAAATAGTTTCTCCATGTTCAACTCCATCAAAACCTCTCATTAATGCGAAAGCTTCCATCAAATCTCCCTGTAACTTTCTCTGATCTGGGGAAAATAATGTGAGCTTCTCTTGTTTTTCCTCATAGCTGAAGCCCCTTGTCCCTAGACTGTTCTGGTAACTATCCTAAGTCCTATCTTTAAAGTGCTACCATCATTTCCTTAAGAGTGTTGCTTATAAGTGGACAGCACCGTCCAGATGAGATCTAACCAATTATTTAGCCTTTCTGTTGTTACGATGCAGAGGTGATGTCTCCCTCTGCGCAATTTTGGAATCATCCAAAAGGGATACACCTCGCCTCATAATCTTATACTGATGTGTGTGAGGTCGTAGGAAGCTGCTGGTTTTGTTAAATTAAAGCAGAATCTACCACTCTCTATCATGAACAATTAACTGGTCTTTATTTTTAAAACTGGTGACAACCTTATTAAAACAATTAACAAACTAAATAAAGTCCCAGTGGAATGCTGTTCAAATATTACAAGACTCATTCAGGAATAATGAAATAAATCCTTATAGAATACAGTCACTCTCAAAGAATGTACAATCAGGCGTCTTTGGAAGCATGAACATTCTTTGCGATGCTCTCATTTGGAGTACCCACTGAGCTGGCATCTCCTTCAATTAAGATGGTGATTTTCTGAAGATATATATATTACTGCAGGATTCTATGTGAGAGCCTCGCCTCTCCCTCCTTCCGACTAAAGAGGTGGCAAGCTTACTCTGACTGTTATCCCCCCCTTGTCTGGGTTTATACACCTGGAATTACCTCACAGTGTTCCTGCGATCTGAGTGGCTTGAAGCCGTCAACAAACCCCCCATTTGAATTGCATTGGTCTTGTGTCTCTGCGAGCTTGCTTTAAACTCATTGGTTCAATTCAAAAGCCTGTTCAGTTATGTTGGAACCCTGGCTGCTGCTTTTGGATACAAAATGTTGCAAACCTGCTGCTGCAGTTTAAAACCAACAGAAGGTCACATGCTTTTTAAAGAGACAATGCGATATGATTCCTTCTTTTGGTTTCAGGATTTATTTTCAATATTTACATGTGTCAAGCATCGCATTTTTAACCTCATGCGGGCAACTTCACAACACCGTTTTCTCAACTGGTTTTTAAATTTCACACAATGGGCGGAGTTTTACAAAAAATTTCAGACGAGTCTGAAAATGGGGTAGGATCGCGCCAAGGCCAGAATTCTCCCCAAACATGTCTAACACATCGAATTTGTGTGAGAACTGGAGTAATCCACATTGTTATTTTCAGTGGGAGTTCAGAGCAGAATCTCCCAGAGGCCGCCAGAGTGAATATCATTAATAACTAGGGGGCGGGGGGCCTATCCCCGACTCAGAGGTTGAAATCAGTGCGCTGAGCGGGCCATTACACATGCGCCGATCTGTCAGTGCCGAGATCAGCGTACACGCAGTGGCCTCGCACTGATGGCCTCCCAGTTGCTGGCCAGCTTGATCGCTGACCAGCTCCGCGACCCCCGCAATGCCGGCCGCCTGCACACCCCCCCCCCCCCCTCCCCCCACCCCACCCCACGACCCGATCACTGGCCGACCGACCATTTCCAGGCCCAGCCCCGAAACCTCCCTCCTGGCCTGCCCGAAGCTCCAGCACAACCCCCCCACCGATTCCCCACCCCCATAGTCCTGACTACCCCCCTGCAGTCCTGACACCCGCCTGCAGTGCCGACCCCCTCAGCAAGCTGATCCCCCCCCCCCACTACCAGCTGACCCCCTACAGTCCGCCCAATCGCTGACCTCCCTGCTAATTTCCCCCTCAGTGTACCCAAACAGGCGCCGGAGTGTGGCGACTAGGGGATTTTCACAGTAACTTCATTGCAGTGTTAATGTAAGCCTTACTTGTGACACTAATAAATAAACTTTTAAAAAAACTTAAAAGTGACAAAATCTCCAGTATCCCCATCCACTCAAAGTGGACTTTGCTTTAAGCCTGTGGGGATGGAGGAACAACCATTCTCAAATTGTAAGATATCCCACAAGTTACTGGGGTGACACAGTGGTTCGCACTGCTGCCTCACAGCGCCAGGGACCCGGGTTCAATTCCCGACTTGGGTCACTGTCTGTGTGGAGTCTGCACATTCTCCCCGTGTCTGCGTGGGTTTCCTCCGGGTGCTCCGGTTTCCTCCCACAGTCTGAAAGACGTGCTGATTAGGTGCATTGGCCGTGCCAAATTCTCCCTCAGTGTTACCCGAATAGGCGCCGGAGTGTGGCGACTAGGGGATTTTCACAGTGACTTCATTGCGGTGTTAATGTAAGCCCACTTGTGACACTAATAAATAAACTTAAACTAACTTAAGTACAACGGTAAGGCTGGCCCACCGCACACTAACGTGTTGCTGGAGATCTATCCTCCCACAAGGGGGGATTGGAGAGGAATTGACCTTCCTGCCTGCAGTGTCCATTTATCTTGCCACGTTAATTGACCTGTCAGTGATGTCTCACTGTTTCCCCTTCTGGAAAGATCCAACCACAATTGTGCAAGCTTTTAAAGTGGATAATGGAGTGATTCACAGCTCAGGAGCCAGATAGGGCCTGCGGAAAAACTTGACTCTTGGTCCTCTGTGTCCTGACAAGGTTTATATCTCTTGTTTTAACTGAGGTGCCTCGGCCAGAGGTTCAGCCCTTGCATTTTGAAAAACCAGAAGGCTCAACAGAATGGGAGAGCAATCTGGCATCATTAAGGACTAGCCATTGGGTGACTTCACGTTTGGGACTTGTGATGAATTCTTTCATGGGGTAATGGGCATCGTTGGCAAGACCCAGGGTGCGATTTTCTGGCCGTGCTCGCCACAAAGCAGCAAAATCCCACCCAAGGTCAATGGACCTATTTTATGATTAATAGACAAGAAAACGTTGGGAGAAAAATTATTTTTTTAAGGCCCCAGTTATGTCCCAGGTGATCCCAGGGGAATTGTACAGATTTGACTGTTGTAGGAAGAAATACAATCAGGACTTTTTATTTTAGAAAACTTGTCATAAAACCCAGGTGAAATCCATCACACCTCACCAAGAGATCTGGGCGCGTGCGCAATGGCGCTCTGAGAAATCAGCAGCCGGCTTCGCTGGCGAGATTAGGCTCTGCCCCGCCCCCTACTGGCGAGAATTGCATCTAGTCCACACGTCGCATGCCCTGAACCCCGTGGCGGGCGGAACAGGAAAATTCTCCCCCCTCCCCTGTCATTATCACCCATCCCTAATTGCCCTTGAGATGGCGGTGGCGAGCTGTCTTCTTGAGCAGCTACAGTCCATGTGGCGGGTACACCGACAGTGCTGTTAAGGAGGGAGTTCCAGGATTTTGAACCAGCAGGAGTGAAAGAACGGCGATATAGTTCCAAGCCAGCGTGCAACTTGGAGGAGAAACTGCAAATGGTCACGTGTTTCCATGTATCTGCTGTGCTTGTCCTTCAGGGTTGTAGAGATAACAGTTTTGGCTGGAGCTTCCAAGAGATCCTTGGCATGTTGCTGCAGTGCATCTTGTCGGTGGCACACACTGCTGCCATGGTGCGTCAGCAGTGGAGGGAGTGAGTGTTCAAGGTAGCGGATGGGTTTGGAAATCTATAGATCATAACAGAAAGCTCAGAGGCATTTGTCATTCAGTTAAGCTGAAATCCTAACGAGTGTGTGGAGGAAATGAATCCTTTGATCTCCGCGCTGGCTTCAGTTAAGTTATCTAATTGCTGTTGGCAATCATGGCTACAAGCCAAGCAGTGGCTTTTGGAGCAGGCAGCCAATGCCTTCAACCCAGCTTCACTCTGCTTCTATGGGGCTGCTAAGACTAGCCATTTTCATAGAACCCCTACAGTGCAGAAGGAGGCCATTCAGCCCATCGAGCCTGCATCGACAACAATCCCACCCAGGCCCTATCCCCGTAACCCCACCTATTTACTCTGGTAATCCCCCTGACACTAAGGGTCAATTTATCATGGCCAATCCACGTAACCCGCACATCTTTGGACTGTGGGAGGAAACCGGAGCATCCCCACGCAGACACGGGGAGAATGTGCAAACTCCGCACACACAGTCACCCAAGGCTGGAATCGAACCCAGGTCCCTAATGCTGTGAGGCAACAGTGCTAGCCACTGTGCCACCGTGCTGCCCATTTTGAAGCATCCCAGAATTTTTCCCTAATTCATGTCATGCTCAATTTTTGGCTAGCGCTTCTTATGTTTGGAACCATCTCTGATGCAGGAGTAAGCATGGTTTCTCAAGTTTAAGGGAGGTGTTCAGGGGAAGCGGAGAGTGGTGGGTGCCAGAGGAGGTGGTGGAAACAGGCACATTAGCAACATTTGAGAGGCATCTGGAAGGGTAAAGTAAAGTTTATTTATGAGTGACAAGTAGGCTTACATTCACACTGCAATGAAGTTACGGTGAAAATCCCTTCGTCGCCACACTCCAGTGCCTGTTTGGGTACACTGAGGGAGAATTTAGCATGGCCATTTCACCTAACCTGCACGTCTTTGGACTGTGGGAGGAAACCAGAGCACCCGGAGGAAACCCACGCTGACACGGGGAGAATGTGCAAACTCCACACAGACAGTGACCCAAGCCGGGAATTGAACCCGGGTCCCTGACGCTGTGAGGCAGCAGTGCTAACCATTGTGACACCATGCCGCAAGGAATAGAGGGATATGGATTGAGTAAGGGCAATATGTTTTTTTTAAGTTTGGTTAGGGCATCATGATCAGCATGGGCTTGGAGGGCCGAAGGGCCTGTTCCTGTACTTTGTTTAGTTCTTTGTTCAATCTAGGGTAGCTGTCATGTCAATTTTAAAGATGGGACCCAACAACAGTGGGGTAGTATCGGAGCTCTCTGGTGGACAAAATAGCCGGAAATTGGGAAAGCTCCCTGCGGGAATGAATTGGGCCTTCCTCCTCCGCTTTGCAAATGATTGTATCCAGCAGTATATGAATCACCAATTTAGCGATGATATTAACATCCTATTCATGCGCGCTTACCTTAGATTACTGTTTTGCTTGGAGAAAAGAGGGCAAGGAGGAGATTTGTTAGTGTTTAAAATCAGAAATAGATCTCAAAGAGTAAATAAAAAGAAACAAAGGGCCAATAATCAGATTTAAGGTGGTTAATAAAAGTGCCAGTGGCAACATGAGGAACATCCTTCCTTTCCAATTGAATGGTTAGGATTCAGGATACATTGCCCAATGGGGCATTGGAGACTGATTGCTTTGATAAGGGAATCGGATAAATGTTTGAAGGAGATCAAAGTTGCAGGGATACGGAGAAAGAACGAGAGAATGAGACTAATTGGGTTGCTTCGCGAGTGGGAGCTGATGCAGACTCGATGGGCCGAATGGTCTCCTTCCACCCTGTGCCATTTAATGTTTCCTGTTTCTCTGGGCTGAGAACCGAGAGTACAGGTTTCAAAAAGTGCTGCACCTTTTCAGGGGCAATTAAAGAGGGGCTTAGCCAGCGTCGCCACATCAGGTACGAAAAGGAAGAAGGCATTATCTTGGGGTAATTAGTCACAGATGTCTGAAGTTGGCAGAGCAGGTGAATGTTAAAAAGGCATCAGGGACACTTGCTTTCATCAGTCATGCTATCGAGTATAAAAGGTAATGTTCGAGTTGTACTGAGTGTTGGTTAGGCCACAGCTGAAGCACTGTGTGAAGTTCTGATCACCTCACTATAGGAGGGATGTGATAGAACTAGAGGAGGTACAGAAGGTTCACCAGGATGTTGCTTGGAGCATTTGATCTATAAGGAGAGGCTGGATAGGCTTGGATTTTTTTCTTCAGAGCAGAGAAGGCTGAGGGGGGGACATGATTGAGGTGTATAAGATTATGAGGGATATGGACAGTGGGGAGCAG
The DNA here is from genome assembly GCF_964213995.1 of Mustelus asterias. Classification (NCBI taxonomy): domain Eukaryota; kingdom Metazoa; phylum Chordata; class Chondrichthyes; order Carcharhiniformes; family Triakidae; genus Mustelus; species Mustelus asterias. Next base: position 9,155,757 of record NC_135825.1, on the reverse strand, counting down.
CTGTTCCCTTTGGTTGAGAGGGGAATCACAAGGGGGCGTTGTTTTAGGGTAAGGGGCAGGAGATTCAGAGTGGATTTAAGAAATAACTTTTTCACTCAGGGGGTGGTGGGAATCTGGAATGCACTGCCTGGGAAGGTAGTGGAGGCCAGAAATCTTACAACCTTCAAAGAATATTTGGATGATCACTTGAAATATCATAATATTCAAGGATATTGGACATGTGGTAGATATTGTCAGTGCAGACTCGATGGGCTGAAGGGCCTTTTCTGTGCTGTATGACTCTATTTTCCGGCCGAGCTCACCCCAGGACTGGAAAATCCTGCCCGAGGTCAACGGATCTTTAAATGGTTTGCCCCTCGCACGCTATGATTCCCGTGGCGGGCCAGACGGGATCATTCCCCTCTATGACTCTGTAAGTGGTGGATGTGAGAGACTGAAGGTGTGAGAATGTGCAATGAAAACAGAACAGAAAGTTGGATGGAAGCGACATTCCTCCTTGACTGGAACCACATGTTACAACAACGAGGTTAAACCACTTTACCTCACTTCAGAATCTGCTACTGTTACTTGGGAAGGTGTTAACTGTTCTTTATTAACATTGAGGGGTTTATTAACATTGACTCACCTGATGAAGGAGCGGCGCTCCGAAAGATTATGATACCAAATAAACCTGTTGGACTTTAACGTGGTGTTGTGAGACTTCTTACTGTGCCCACCCGAGTCCAACGCCGGCATCTCTACATCATTAACATAAAGACCTGACACTCGCTTTAAGTGAATAATTAACAAGGTATTTTATTTAAGTAACCAGGAACTTTAACTAAACAAGTAACATATTAATTAAGGTACATAAGAACATAAGAACATAAGAAATAGGAGCAGGAGTAGGCCATCTAGCCCCTCGAGCCTGCCCCGCCATTCAATAAGACCATGGCTGATCTGAAGTGGATCAGTTCCACTTACCCGCCTGATCCCTATAACCCCTAATTCCCTTACCGATCAGGAATCCATCTATCCATGATTTAAACATACTCAACGAGGTAGCCTCCACCACTTCAGTGGGCAGAGAATTCCAGAGATTCACCACCCTCTGAAAGAAGAAGTTCCTCCTCAACTCTGTCCTAAACTGACCCCCTTTTATTTTGAGGCTGTGCCCTCTAGTTCTAGCTTCCTTTCTAAGTGGAAAGAATCTCTCCACCTCTACCCTATCCAGTTATCTTATAGGTCTCTATAAGGTCCCCCCTCAGCCTTCTAAATTCCAACGAGTACAAACCCAATCTGCTCAGTCTCTCCTCATAATCAACACCCCTCATCTCTGGTATCAACCTGGTGAACCTTCTCTGCACTCCCTCCAAGGCCAATATATCCTTCCGCAAATAAGGGGACCAATACTGCACACAGTCTTCCAGCTGCGGCCTCACCAATGCCCTGTACAGATGCAGCAAGACATCTCTGTTTTTATATTCTATCCCCCTTGCGGTATAGGCCAACATCCCATTTGTACGGGGATCCCATTTGTTCAGGTGAGAAGAGGCTTGGGGCTCCGAAAGGCAGATGGAGTTCAATCCTGATAAATGCGAAGTGATGCATTTTGGTAGAAATAATGTAGGGAGGAGCTATACGATAAATGGCAGAACCATAAAGGGTGTAGATACGCAGAGGGACCTGGGTGTGCAAGTCCACATATCCTTGAAGGTGACGTCACAGGTGGAGAAGGTGGTGAAGAAGGCATATGGCATGCTTGCCTTTATAGGATGGGGCATAGAGTATAAAAGTCGGGGTCTGATGTTGCAGATGTATAGAACGTTGGTTCGGCCGCATTTGGAATACTGCATCCAGTTCTGGTCGCCACACTACCAGAAGGACGTGGAGGCTTTGGAGAGAGTACAGAGGAGGTTTACCAGGATGCTGCCTGGTATGGAGGGGCTTAGTTATGAGGAGAGATTGGGTAAACTGGGGCTGTTCTCCCTGGAAAGACGGAGGATGAGGGGAGGCTTAATAGAGGTGTATAAAATTATGAAAGGCCTAGATAGGGTGAATGGTGGGAAGCTTTTCCCCAGGTCGGTGGTGACGTTCACGAGGGGTCACAGGTTCAAGGTGAAGGGGGGGAGGTTTAACATAGTTAAAGGACATATTTTACACAGAGGGTGGTGGGGACCTGGAATGCGCTGCCAGGCAAGGTGGTGGAGGCGGACACACTGGGAACATTTAAGACTTATCTAGATAGCCACATGAACGGAGTGGGAATGGAGGGATACAAAAGAATGGTCTAGTTTGGACCAGGGAGCGGCACGGGCTTGGAGGGCCGAAGGGCCTGTTCCTGTGCTGTATTGTTCTTTGTTCTTGTTCTTGTGCGGCTTTTGCTACCAAATAAACCTGTTGGACTTTAACCTGGTGTTGTTAAACTTCTTACTGTGTCCATTAATCACCAGTGGATGGTAGCTTTTCCTTCTTTGTTCTTAAATTGCCTTCCGTCAACCTATGGCAAAGCATAATGCTGGACTCACTGTCAAATGGCCAGGATGGAGCCAGTGCCATGCATGTTAATTAATAAAGTCACACCAGAGAGTTAATACAAGCTCATTGCAAGGTATTAGCCAACACTGAAATATTAGATTCCAAGTAGTATCGTTGCAGCGAGCTGCGTCATAGCAGCAAGCAGCATTAGAATTCTTTTCCACCTGCTCTCTCTTTCTCCCCAGACACTCATTGCTCAGTGTTTCACATCCTATCGTGCCTCATTGTTTCAGTGAAAAATGTGGTCTCTCTCTGCGTGCTGGACGACAAAAATAATAAAATATAAACCCAGCTCTTCGTCATTTAAATGGGCCTGGAATGTACCTCCCTGCTTCCACTTCGACCCATTGCTGACAAAAGGCCGATTCCAGCAAGGGAGCCCAGACTCAGGAAATACACTGCCTGATTCTTCAATTGCCCGATGGAATCAAAAGTATTAAATAATTCTCCACCCTGAATTGCTTCTAATCCGCACGGTTTTTGCATCTCGTGACAGTTTTATTACGCTCAGGACAGGTGAGGGTGGGGCAGCAGTCCGAAGATTTGAGCATTCACCTTGTAATGATACACCGGGGCAACTTTAACTTTGATACCAATGCCTTACTTACCCCGCCACCCCCCCACACCTCCCCCTCCCTTGTCCCTGTAACCCGCTCCATCAGCTCACAACTCTGCATTCCTCCCAATCTGCCCTCTTGTGTTTCTCCACTTTCCTTCATCCCAGTCATTGCTGGATCTTCCTCCAACCATCCAGGATTGTCCAGGACACCATCTCCCCAAAGCCTGTCTTTCGTTTACAAGGTAGGGCGGCACGGTGGCACAATGGTTAGCACAGCTGCCTCACAGCACCAGGCACCTGGGTTCGATTCCCGGCTTGGGTCACTGTCTGTGTGGAGTTTGCACATTCTCCTCGTGTCTGCGTGGGTTTCCTCCGGGAGCTCCGGTTTCCTCCCACAGTCCAAAGATGTGCGGGTTAGGTTGATTGGCTATGCTAAATTGCCCCTTGGAGTCCTGGGATGCGTAGGTTGGAGGGATTGGTGGGTGAAGTGTGTGGGGGTGGGGCCTGGGTGGGATTGTGGTCGGTGCGGACTCGGTGGGCCGGGTGGCCTCTTTCTGTACTGTAGGGTTTCTATGATTTCTATGGTTCAATCCATGCAGCCTGCACATTCTCCCCATATCTGCGTGGGTTTCCTCCGGGTGCTCCAGTTTCCCCCCCACACTCAAAGATTTGCGGGTTAGGTTGATTGGCCGTGATAAATTGCTCCTTAGTGTCCTAAGATGTGTAGGTTAGATGGTTGGATGCCATGGCAAATGTATGGGTTTACAGGGTTAAGGCGGGAAAAAGGGCCTCGGTATGGTACTCTGTCGGAGAGTTGGTGCAGACTCAATGGACCGAATGGCCTTCTCTGCGCTGTAGGAATTCTATGCTTCTACAAGTCAGGAGTGTGGTGGAATGCTCTCCACTTGCCTGGATGGGTGACAACACTCACAAAGTTTGAACTCTGTCCAAGACAAAGTGGTCCAGTTGATTGGCAACCTGTCCACCACCTTCAATATTCACTCCCTCCACCACCGACACACAGTGGTAGAAGGGTGTACCATCTACAAGGTGCACTGCAGCAACTCATCAAGGCTCCTTTGGGACCTTCCAAACCGGTGACTTCTACCACCAGAGGAACAAGGGCATCAGAAGCTTAGTAATGCCACCCGCCACCTGTCGATTCCCCTCCAAACCATACACCATCCTGACCTGGAGCCTGTTCCTTCACTGCCGTTGGGTCAAAATCCCAGAAATCTCTCGCCAACACCTGTGTGGATGTCCCTACACCACAGGGACTGCAGTGGTTCATCACCAGCTTCTCAAGTGCAATGAGTGGTGGGCAATGGGATTGCCCATTGAAGGCAGGCACCCCACGATGCCGGGAAACCCGCGGGCAGGGATGTTCTGCCAGCAGGACCACAGAATCCCGCCGGCGTGAACAGCTAGAGGATTCTGGCCCATGACTCAGTAAATAGCACATTTACTGCCAGTGAATCAGAAGGTTGTGGGGTTAAGTCCCACTCTACAAACTTGAGCACAAATTCTAGTGCAGTACTGAGGGAGTGCTGTACTGTTGGAGGTGCTGTCCTTCAGGTACGAGCCCATCTACCCTCTGAGGTGGACTGAAGTGGCACCATTTTGAAGAAGAAAATGGAGTCATCCTAAGTGTCAATACCCATCCCTCAACAATATCCTAAAACAGATGGGCCGGAATTCTCTGGCCGTTCACGTCGGCGGGATTCTCCGGTCCCGCCGGCAGCCCACTGCGGGTTTCCCACCAACGTGCAGTGATGTCAACGGGAATTCTCATTGACAGCAGCCGGATCAGAGATTCTCGCCGCTAGCAAACAACGCGCCACCTCCCGCCGGCGGGAAACTCGCGGCTGAGAGGCCGGAGAACCTCACCCATGATCTTGTTGTGATCACATTGCAGTTTGTGGGAACCGGCTGTGCATCAATTGATTCCCACCTTCCCTACATTGCAACAGCGACTACATTTCAAAAGGTACCTCAGTGGTTGAAAAGAGCTGTGGGTTATCCTGAAACCATGAAAGGTGCTGTGTAAACGCAAGTTATTTGATTTGATTTGATTTATTATTATCACCTGTATTAGCATACAGCAAAAAATATTGTTTCTTGCACGTTATACAGACAAAGCATACCGTTCATAGAGAAGGAAATGAGAGAGTGCAGAATGTAGTGTTACAGTCATAGCTAGGGTGTAGAGAAAGATCAACTTAATGCAAGGTAGGTCCATTCTAAAGTCTGATGGCAGCAGGGAAGAAGCTGTTCTTGAGTCGGTTGGTACGTGTCCTCAGACTTTTGTATCTTTTTCCCAACGGAAGAAGGTGGAAGAGAGAATGTCCAGTACGTATGGAGTCCTTGATTATGCTGGCTGCTTTTCCGAGGTAGCGGGAAGTGTAGACAGTGTCAATGGATGGGAGGCTGGTTTGCGTGATGGACTGGGCTTCGTTCATGAACCTTTGTAGTTTTTTGCGGTTTTGGACAGAGGACCCATACCAAGCTGTGATACAACCAGAAAGAATGCTTTCTATGGTGCATCTGTAGAAGTTGGTGAGAGTTGGAGTGGAGACGCCAAATTTCCTTAGTCTTCTGAGAAAATAGTGGGCCCACATGGAGGGACCAGGACAGGTTGTTGGTGATCTGGACACCCAGAAACGTGAAGCTCTCGGCCATTTCCACTTCATCCTCGTTGATGTAGACAGGGGCATGAGCTCCACTAAGCTTCCTCAAATCGATGACTATCTGCTTCGTTTTGAAGCTCTCGACCATTTCGACTTTGTCCCCATTGATGTATAATAAGAAGTCTCACAACACCAGGCTAAAGACCAACAGGTTTATTTAGAATCACGAGCCAGCACTCGCCTGAGGAAGGAGCAGCGCTCCAGAAGCTCGTGATTCCAAATAAACCTGTTGGACTTTAACTTGGTGTTGTGAGACTCCTTACTGTGCCCACCCCCAGTCCAACACCAGCATCTCCACCTCATGGCTCCCATAGATGTAGACAGGGGCATGTCCTCCCCTGTACTTCCTAAAGTTGATGACTATCTCATTCGTTTTGTTGACATTGAGGGAGAGATTATTGTCGTTGCACCAGTTCACCAGATTCTCTATCTCTTTCCTGTACTCCCATCTCATCATTGTTTGAGATCCGACCCACTCTGGTGGTGTCGTCAGCGAACTTGAAAATCCTCTCCTAGTTTATTTTTTTTGATTTTCATTGGCTATTCCAGCTTCATCCGATGATGCTTTGAACGGCAAATTGTTTGAGACATGATGAAAAATTCATAGCCCACAACATTCTAACTCAGATAATCCGGAATGTGTTTGACTGATGGAATTCGTTCAATGTTAGGGACAGCAACGCAGGTTTCCACAAGTCAGCTAATTTTGCAGTTTAGATTGGGAAAAAAAAGCAATGCGATAATGAGGAGAAAAAAAACCCTCCAACAAGGAAGATCCTGCAACTTTTCCCAAGTCCGACTGTGATTGTCAGACCCAATGCATAAGCGTGGACACAGCGACACAGAGTTTACATAGGAACCTGGTGCAAAGGAACCATTTAGATTTTCAATGGATAACCACACAATGTTTGTAAAATTGGGCACCTATTAATAGTGAATGTCGGTGTAACATGCAGGGAGATGAAAGGGCTCGTCCTAGTGTGTGAAGATTTGAGCGGTTGTAAGTGGTATCATGGAGCAGTGTTGAACAGTAACAAAGAGGGGAAGAGATATTACTATCACAGATATCAGATGTACAGAGCACTATCCAATTCTACATTTTACTTACATGTTACCGACATATAAAAACAGATGAGGGACTGACTGCACGCTTCCTTTCCCTCATGAGATCCTGCCTCAATCTCTTGACGACCTCAAAAGGGCAAAATAACTATAAAAATACCCGGAAAATGCTGGAAATATTCAGCAGTTTTAGCAGCATCTGTGGTGAGAGAAATAGAGTTGATGATGCAGGTCCACTGTTTTTTATCAGAATGCACGCTCAAATCTTCACACACTAGGACGAGCCCTTTCATCTCCCTGCATGTTACACCGACATTCACTATTAATAGGTGCCCAATTTTACAAACATTGTGTGGTTATCCATTGAAAATCTAAATGGTTCCTTTGCACCAGGTTCTTATGTAAACTCTGTGTCGCTGTGTCCACGCTTATGCATTGGGTCTGACAATCACAGTCGGACTCGGGAAAAGTTGCAGAATCTTCCTTGTTGGAGGATTTCTTTTCTCCTCATTATCGCATTGCTTTTTTTTCCCAATCTAAACTGCAAAATTAGCTGACTTGTGGAAACCTGCGCTGCTGTCCCTAACATTGAACGAATTCCATCAGTTGAGTATCTTCAGCATCTTCTGTTTTGATTTCAGAGTTCCACGGTGTGGTGAACCATCGTTGGTTCCCACTGGATAGTACTGAGCCAGGGTCTGGCCAGTACTACAAGGATGTACATATGTTGCTGTTGGGTTAGGGATGGGTTGTGCTACTTGTTGCTGTTGGGGTTAGGGTGGGGTTGTTACACCTTTGTACTGTAGTGTTGTGGCACATCCCAGTCGGGCCCCGCCTCCTGGGAGAGGTATAAAGGTCCCTGCTCTGGCTGGGACCCCTCAGTCTGGGATCGTGTATATAATTGATAGCTGCTTTGTTACAGCAAATAAAAGCCTTTATTTCCTGAGCATCAAGCCTCGTGTGTGATAACGCGCATCACACGGTCTTTTGAGTTTGCGTCAGGGTGACCGGGTTGATCGGCTCCCATAGTCTAGGCTGGTGGTTGGAGCGTTGTCTTGTGTGTGCACACTGCCTGTTATTTTTGTAATGTAATGGAGGACATGCCTCTGTCTACATCAACGGTGATGAAGCAGAAATGGTCAAGAGGGGGCAGCATGGTGGCACAGTGGTTGGCACTGCTGCCTCACAGTGCCAAGCACCCGCATTCGATTCCCGGCTTGGACCACTGTCTGTGTGGAATTTTCCCCGTGTCTGCGTGGGTTTCCTCCGGGTGCTCCGGTTTCCTCCCACAGTCTGAAAGATGCGCAGGGCAGGTTGCATTGGCCGTGCTAAATTCTCTCTCAGTGTACCCGAACAGGCGCCGGAGTGTGGTGACTAGGGGTTTTTCACAGTAACTCCATTGCAGTGTTAATGTAAGCCTACTTGTGACACTAATAAATAAACTTTAAGCTTCAAGTTTTTAGGCGTGCAGATCACTAACAACCTGTCCTGGTCACTCCACGCTGATGCTATAGTTAAGAAAGCCACCAATGCCTCTACTTTCTCAGAAGATTCAGGGAATTCAGCATGTCCACTATGACTCACCAATTTTTATAGATGCACCAGAGAAAGCATCCTTTCTGGTTGTGTCACAGCTTGGTATGGCTCCTGCTCTGCCCAAGACCGCAAGGAACTATAAATGTTTGTGAATGCAGTCCAGTCCATCACGCAAACCAGCCTCCCATCCATCCTGGACTGAAATCTCCAGGCCCGCTAGCGTCTCCCACTCCACTGGGAGTATTTCACTCCAGCGGGGTTTACAGTGGCTTACCACTTTCGGGGAGCTAGAAGCCCGACCCCTCTGGAGTGAAGGGGAGGCAATCGGGGCCCCCCAGAGGGTCGAGCAGCTGGGGGATTTCCCCCGGGGCAATGACACCTGGGCAGTGCCAGACTGGGCTCCCCAGCACTTTGCCCCTTGGGCAGTGCCGGGGAGCCCAGTCTGACACTACCCAAGGGGCAAAGTGTCAATGCCCAGGGGACACCTTAGCACTGCACACCGGGCCAGGGGCAGTGCCAAGGGGTGAGACATATGGGGGCAGGGCCAAGGGGGCAATGGGTGGGGGTGGGGATCTTGCTGCCACTCTGTATTCAGGATCAGTGGGGGAAGGAGGAAGGCCAGGATTGTGGTCTGTTGAGGGGGTCAGGACTGCGGGGGTGGGGGGGGGGGGGCGGTCGGCACTGCGGGGTGGGGGTCAGGAATGCAGTGGTTGGTAGCTGTCAGACTGTGGGGCGGGGGCTGGAGTTTGGGGCGGGCCAGGAGGTGGGTGGGGATCGGGGCGGGGCCCAGGAATGGTCAGGGGGCCAGCCATTGAGCCGTAAGGGGAAGGAGAGCCTGTGTTGCGGGGGGTGGTGGACCTGGCCAGCAATCAGAAGGCCAGCAGTGCAGGGCCACTGTGCATGCGCTGATCTTGGCCCTGACAGATTGGCGCGTGCGCAATAGCCCCCTCAGTGCTATGGTGCCGACCTCTCCAGCGAAAATAGGCCCCGCCTCCAGCTTCATAATGCTATTCACGCTGGTGGCCTCTGCAGTGCACAGAGTGTGGGAGATTTTTTCTCTGAAGTCCCACTGAAAAACCAACGTGAATTATCCCAGTTTCCACGCGAATTCGAAACTTTTGGGAGAATTCTGGCCCAGGTGCGGTAAAGCTCTATAGTTGGACTGCCTCCCTACATTCAAAGATGGAGAATAAACATTTGGTCAATGTGGTGAACCATAGTTGGTTACCACTATGAGTGCTGAGCCATGGATGGTCAGCACTATGGGTATTTGTAGATATGTTACTGTTGTCACTGTTGGGGTTAGGGTTGGGCTGTTCTACCTGTTGATATTGTTCTGTGGAACACTCCAGTTGCCTTCGCCTACCTGGGGAAGTATAAAGGTCACTGCACTGCCTGGTGACCCTTTAGTCTGGGATTGTATTGTATATAGTATGCTCCATTCCTGTTAGTAATAAAAGCCTTTATTTCCCGGGTACAATCTAGCCTCCCGAGTGATTTAATCGCGCATCAGTCAAGGTTTCCGATATGGGGCAAGGGCGGGCGTACTGAACTAGATTGAAAATCAACAATGATCGCATTGAGTGGCAGACGAGGGGCTGAATGGTCAGAGAGGTGAAGAGGTTTGGTGAGGATAATTCCAGAGATTAGCGTCCAGGGAACTGAAGATACAATCGTTAATCGTGAAACAAAGGAACTTCAAAAGTATGTCATTGACTGTGAACTGCGTCAATCAGGGTAACCTGCAGTCATGAAGGGCACTAAGCTTCACGTGTGCATGTTCTGATAAAGGCATGCTGATCATGATATTGGCAGTACGGTGGCACAGTAGTTAGCGCTGCTGCCTCACAACGCCAGGGACCCGGCTTCAATCTCAGCCTTGGGTGACTGTGCGGAGTTTGCACGTTCTCCCCATGTCTGTCCGGCTGTCCTCCGGTGCTCCGGTTTCCTCCCGCAATCCAAAGATGTGCAGGTTAGGTGGACTGGCCATGATAAAGTAAAGGCTATTTATTGGCGTCGCAAGTAGGCTTACATTAACACTGTAATGAAGCCACTGTGAAAACCCTCTAGTCACCACACTCCGGCACCTGTTCGGGTACACTGAGGGAGAATTTAGCACGGTCAATGCACCCTAACCAGCACGTCTTCCGTGACTGTGGGAGGAAACCGGAGCGCCCGGATGAAACCCACGCAGACACGGGGAGAACGTGCAGACTCCACACAGACAGTGACCCAAGCCAGGAATCAAAGCCAGGTCCTTGGTACTGTGAGGCAGCAGTGCTAACTACTGTGCTACCATGCCACAAATTGTCCCTTAGTGTCCAAAAGATGTGTAGATTCGGCAGATTAGCCATGGTAAATGTATGCGGTTATGGGGTTTGGGGTGGAGTGTGCGAGGGTGCGATGCTCTTTCAGAGAGTTGGTGCAGACTCAATGGGCCAAATGGTCTTCTTCTGCACTGTCGGTTCGATGGTTCTCTATTATTTTGGCAGGGATCTAGGGTAAAGCTTGCAATTTTCTGGTCTGTACCTTTATACACTTACATCTTGTGAATAACAAAGCCCAGAAGAAAGTAGGAATTACATTTTCATGCAAACACTGTGACAGAAGGAATGCAGCTCAGGGTTCAACATCCTCTTACAGCTTATACACGCGCTAATTGTGCATTAAGAGTGCCGTAAACAGTTCTAATGCACTTTTAACACATTGAACCCACATTAATGGTCTATTTGTCGCTTGCTAAGTAACAATTAAAGTGAAGCATGCAAATTAAAATAGCTAAGACAAGGCTGGCAGAGTTCATGAGGTGAGAGGAGTAGGAGGCAGCTTTGAGTGCATTAGAGTACATCTTTAGTTGAAGACGGTAGCTTTCTCATTGCTGGACACTCCAGCGGGAGAGAGGAATTAGAACAAGCAGGCACCAACATTCAGATAGATTGGAGGGCAGTAGGAGGCGCCCTGTCAGCATCCATTGTTACCCACTGAAACATTCCAACCACTGGGATACTAACTGTGCATTTCAATGTGGAACATCACACTTCAACAAAACCTGTGGTCATCAATTCACAAAACCCAAAGCTAAAGCTGAGCAGCGATATCTCAACTACAGTCTTCCTGGAATTAGGAGCAATTAACCTGATCATGACTTTGATTGGATTTATTATTATGGTCACATGTATTGAGATACAGTGAAAAGTATGTGCGCAATACCGACAAAGCACACCATTCATAGAGTACATGGGAGAGAAGGAAAGGAGAGGGTGCAGAATATAATGTTGCAGTCATAGCTAGTGTGTAGAGAAAGATCAACTTAATATAGAATAGGTCCAAACAAAAATCTGATGGCAGCAGGGAAGAAGCTGTTCTCGAGTCGGTTGGTACGTGTCCTCGGACTTTTGAAGCTTTTTCCCAATGGAAGAAGGTGGAGGAGAGAATGTCCGAGGTGCGTGAGGTCCTTGATTATGGTGGCTGCTTTTCCAAGGCAGTGGGAAGTGTAGACGGAGTCAATGGATGGGAGGCTGGTTTGAGTGATGGGCTATGTTAATAGCTCTTTGTAGCTACAAAGTTATGAAAGGCCTGGCTTCCCTCCTTCCTACCTTTCACCTCACCATCTGTCCATCCGTTCCTCCTTCCCCTCCTTCCTTGTGAAGAGGACGTAAGAAGGCTGCAAAGGGACATCGATAGATTAAGTGGGAAATGGAGTATAATGTTGGCAAACGTGATAGTGTCCATTTTGGCAGGGAGAATAAAAAGAATTGAAGTTTCTGGTCGAAATGGTGAGAGATTGCAGGACTCTGAAGTGCAGAGGGATCTGGGTGTCCTAGTGCATGAATCACAAAAGCAAAACATATATAATGTTATTGTTGATTGTGAGGGGAATTGATTACAAACGTAGGGAGGTTATGCTTCAGTTGTATTGGTACGTGACCTCAGACTTTTGTACCTTTTTCCCGACGGAAGAAGGTGGAAGAGAGAATGCCCGGGGTGCGTGGGGTCCTTAATTATGCTGGCTGCTTTGCCGAAGCAGCAGGAAGTTTAGACAGAGTCAATGGATGGGAGGCTGGTTTGCCTGATGGATTGGGCTACATTCACGACCTTTTGTAGTTCCAGGCAGAGGGAGAGAACGTACATACAAACAGACGAATTAAGAGCAGGAGTAGGCCACTCGGTCCCTTGAGCCCTGCTCCACCATTCAATAAGATCATGGCTGATCGGGCGGTAAATTCAATCCACATTTCTGCCTACCCCCAATAACCTTTAACCCCCCTTGTTAATCAAGAATCTATCCAGATTCAAAATCTCTGCTTCCACTGGCGTTTGAGAGAGTTCCAAAAACTCATGACCCTCTGAGAGAAAAGAAATTCTCCTCAGCTCTGTCTTAATTGAGCAACCCCTTATTTTGTAACAGTGATCCGAGTTCTAGATTCTCTGAAAGAGGAAACACCCTCCCCATATCCATTCTATTAAGAGCCCTGAGGATTTAAAAAGTTTTGATCATGTTGTTTCTTGCTCTTCTAAACTCCAGTGGATACAAACCAAACCTCTCCATCCTTTCCTCATAAGACAACCCACCCATTCCTACTATTAGTCTGGTAAACCCTCCTTAAAACTGCTTCAACACATTTATATCTTTCTTTAGGTAAGGAGGCCAATACTGTACACGATACTCCAGATACTGTCTCACCAATACCCTGTACAGTATCCGTCCCTCCCTTCCCTGGCCCCTCCCTCTCTCCTGCCTGCACTGCCCAAGACCAAAAGATTCGGTTACACTGTATCCAGCTCCGTTACACTGTATCCAGCTCCGTTACATTGTATCCAGCCGGCTGTTCTATTGTATCCCCGGAGCCGCTATTTGTGAGCCTCTGCCTGTCCCTCCTTCCATCATCCATCTCTCCCTCCATTCCTCCCTCCAACCATTCCTCCCTCCATCCATCCTTCCCCTTCATTTCCCCTGTCCACCACACCCTCCATTCCTCCCTACCTTCCTCGATCCATCCCTCTAGTCCTCCCTCCACCCCCCCTATCCACCATACCCTCCATTCTTTCCTACCTCCCTCTATCCATCCCTTCCTCCTTCCATCCCTTCCTCTGCCCATCCCTCTATCCTTCACATTGTTTGTCCGTCCTTCCCTCTGTCCCTCACATCAGTTCCCCCCTTCATGTGTCAATCTCTCCCTCCATCCCTCTGCCCTCCCATCCCTCTCTCCATCTACCCCTCCCTGCCTCCATCCTCCCCTCCATCCATCCCTCCCTTCCCTGGTCCCTCCTTCCATCCCTCTCTCCTGCCTGCTCTGCCCAAGACCGCAAGGAACTACAAAAGGTCATGAATGTAGCCCAATCCATCACGCAAACCAACCTCCCATCCATTGACTCTGTCTACTCTTCCTGCTGCCTCAGCAAAGCAGCCAGCATAATTAAGGACCCCACACACCCTGGACATTCTCTCTTCCACCTTCTTCCGTCGGGAAAAAAATACAAAAGTCTGAGGTCACGTACCGACCGACTCAAGAACAGCTTCTTCCCTGCTGCCGTCAGACTTTTGAATGGACCGACCTTGCACTAAGTTGATTTTTCTCTACACCCTAGCTATGACTGTAACACTACATTCTGCACTCTCTCCTTTCCTTCTCTATGAATGGTATGCTTTGTCTGTATAGCGCACAGGGAACAATACTTTTCACTGTATACTAATACATGTAACAATAATAAAGCAAATCAAATCAAAATCAAATCAAATCAAATCGAATCAAATCAAATCTATCTATTCCTCCCTCTCAGATATAAAAGATGCCTCATTGTTCATGCATCTGTAAACATCAAGCCCTCCATTATTGCCACCATCGCCTGTAGAAACAATTTTGTTCCAATCATCTACTGTTCCCTGATTAAGAGAAACCATTCTTGCATTCACTAAATCATTTGCAAACTTCTAGAAAATATGCAGGTTTATATCAGGGAACAATAGTCTAATTTCCTCAGATTCTGATGTTACACAACCTCCAACAAAAAAAGCATGTGCAGGTTAAGATTAATTTTCCAGGGGTGAGCACATCTTGAGGGATCCAAGGTCTTCCCAGTTGATCCAATGATGAATCCCACTCACAGTGTCAGCGTGTGGAGGTCATGGACTATTGGTTCCAAAGGTTGCTGATGTTGTTGCTATTTTATTAAGACCAGTAAATTGAGGACTCTGGGTCTGGGCTCGTTGGAGGTGATGCATTTTGGTAGATTAAACCAGGGCAGGACTTACTCAGTTAATGGTAGGGCGTAAATTCTCCTCATTTTCCCCCTGGTCAAAGTTTCACAGATCCTACAATGCAGAAGGAGGCCATTCAGCCCATCGAGTCTGCACTGTCCACAATCCCACCCAGGCCCTATCCCCATAACCCCATGCATTTACCCTCGCTAGTCCCCCTGACACTAAGGGGCAATTTAGCATGGCCAATCAACCTAACCCGCACATCTTTAGACTGTGGGAGGAAACCGGGGTTCTCAGAGGAAACCCATTTAGACACGGGGAGAACGTGCAAACTCCACACAGACAGTGACCCAAGCTGGGAATTGAACCCGGGTCCCTGGCGCTGTGAGGCAGCAGTGTTCACCAGTGTGCCACCGTGCCACCCCATGAGTCCAGACCCATTAGCCATCAAATACTAAGGTAAAGGGAGTGAGACAGAGTGATTAAACAAACAGTGTTCCAATCCAGGATTCTCCTTATCATCAATAAACAGACAATTATAGGGTGAGGTTCTCCGGCCTCCCAGCCGCGTGATTCCGGCTGGCAGGAGGTGGCGCATTGTTTGCTAGCGGTGGGATTCTCTGGTCCCGCTGCTGTCAATGGGATTCCCATTGACGTCACCCCAGGCCAGTGGGAAACCCTCGGGCAGGGCTGTACCCACCTCTATTACTACCTCTGGCAGCTTGTTCCAGACACTCACCACCCTCTGTGTGAAAAAAGTGCCCCTCTGGACACTTTTGCATCTCTCCCCCTCCCCTTAAACCTATGCCCTCTAGTTTTAGACTCACCTACCTTTCGGAAAAGATATTGACTATCTAGCTGACCTGTGCCCCTCATTATTTTATAGACCTCTATAAGATCACCCCTCAGCCTCCTACGCTCCAGAGAAAAAAGTCCCAGTCTATCCAGCCTCTCCTTATATCTCAAACCATCAAGTCCCGGTAAAATCCCAATAAATATTTTCTGCACTCTTTCTAGTTTAATCATATATTTTCTATAATAGGGTGACCAGAACTGTACACTGTATTCCAAGCGTGGCCTTACCAATGTCTTGTACAACTTCAACAAGACGTCCCAACTCCTGTACTCAATACTCTGACCAATGAAATCAAGCATGCTGAATGCCTTCTTCACCACTCTGTCGACCTGTGACTCCACTTTCAAGGAGCTTTGAACATGTACCCTTAGATCTCTTTGTTCTGTAACTCTCCCCAACGCCCTACCATTAACTGAGTAAATTCTGCCCTGGTTCAATCTACCAAAATGCTTCACCTCCAATGAGTACAGACCCAGAGTCCTCAAACGTTCCTCATACATACTTTAAATGGCCACTGTAATAACAGTAAGAAGTCTCACAACACCAGGTTAAAGTCCAACAGGTTTATTTGGTAGCAAAAGCCACGAGCTTTTGGAGCGCTTGCTGGTCCTTCGTCAGGTGAGTGAATTCGTCTCCACATCATCACTGTAATAACTCCGGAACTCAGAACTTAGATTCAGAAAGAATGTTCCCAGTGGTGGGGGGAGTCCAGAGCAAGGGGTCATAGTTTGAGGATAAGGGGTAAACCTTTTAGAACTGAGGTGAGGAGGAATTTCTTCACCCAGAGGGTGGTGAATGTGTGGAATTCACTACCACAGAAAGCAGTTGAGGCCAAAACGTTGTATGATTTCAAGAAGAAATTAGATATAGCTCTTGGGGCTAAAGGAATTAAGGGATATGGGGGGAAGGGGGGAATCAGGATATTGAATTCAATGATCAGCCATGATCAAAATGAATGGTGGAGCAGGCTCGATGGGCCAAATGGTCTCTTCCTACTTCTAGTTTCCATGAATCCCTAACTGACCACCCTGTGGGACTTATGGAATGTGAGATCCCACGGTAAGAGGCAATTGCTAACCAGGTGGAACTTGTATCCTGAGTCCTTGATATGGCAGACCCCAGAGCGGGTCCAGTGTTCTAGCATCCCGGGTGGGACTCATAAAAATGTCTCGTAGGGTTGTAGTTTAACTTTTGTTTTGATGAATAAAGCGTTTTTCCTTTCCGATTGGCCTTCTGAGTTATTACAGCTACAAACTTTACTACTCTCCACACAATGTTGCAGGGACAAACATGTTTCTCCGTGCTACCTCCTGATAGAACATGGATTTCTGTCAAGAGTTCTGTCTGCTGTAGTTCACAGAGATTCTTTACAAGTAGACTCTGTAGACTGATGTAGTGCACTGCGTGGAGTCTGCTGAGAAATTAGCACAACTCATTAGTGACACAACAGGGTCACTGGATCTCCAGATATTTCATGGAAAATCCTGTGACATTCCGCTAAAACAATGGAACGCTGAAAATTCTTACTTTACTTTTCACTTTTTTACTTTTACTTTTATTACTTTGTCTCAGAGAGTCTCAGAGAGAGAGTGTGCCTGAGAGAGGAGAGAGGCTCAGAGAGAGTCTCGGAGAGAGTCTCAGAGAGAGTCTCAGAGAGAGAGTGTGCCTGAGAGAGGAGAGAGGCTCAGAGAGAGTCTCGGAGAGAGTCTCAGAGAGAGTCTCAGAGAGATAGTGTGCCTGAGAGAGGAGAGAGTCTCAGAGAGTTTCAGAGAGAGAGTGTGCCTGAGAGAGGAGAGAGTCACAGAGAGAGTCTCAGAGAGAGTCTCAGAGAGAGTCTCAGAGAGTTTCAGAGAGAGAGTCTCAGAGAGAGAGTGTGCCTGAGAGAGGAGAGAGTCTCAGAGAGAGTCTCAGAGAGAGTCTCAGAGAGAGAGTGTGCCTGAGTGAGGAGAGAGGCTCAGAGAGAGTCTCAGAGAGAGAGTGTGGCTCAGAGAGGAGAGAGTCTCAGAGAGAGAGTGTGCCTGAGAGAGGAGAGAGTCTCAGAGAGAGTGTGGCTCAGAGAGGAGAGAATCACAGAGAGAGTCTCAGAGAGGGAGTGTGCCTGAGAGAGGAAAGAGGCTCAGAGAGAGTCTCAGAGAGAGAGTGTGCCTGAGAGAGGAAAGAGGCTCAGAGAGAGTCTCAGAGAGAGAGTGTGTCTCAGTGAGGAGAGAGTCACAGAGAGAGTCTCAGAGAGAGAGTGCGGCTCAGAGAGGAGAGAGTTTCAGAGAGAGAGTGTGCCTGAGACAGGAGAGAGGCTCAGAGAGTCTCAGAGAGAGAGTGTGTCTCAGAGAGGAGAGAGTCTCAGAGAGAGTCTCAGAGAGAGAGTGTGTCTCAGTGAGGAGAGAGTCACAGAGAGAGTCTCAGAGAGAGAGCGTGTCTCAGAGAGGAGAGAGTCACAGAGAGAATCTCAGAGAGAGAGTGTGTCTCAGAGAGGAGAGAGTCACAGAGAGAGTCTCAGAGAGAGAGTGTGTCTCAGAGAGGAGAGAGTCACAGAGAGAGTCTCAGAGAGAGAGTGTGCCTGAGAGAGGAAAGAGGCTCAGAGAGAGTCTCAGAGAGAGAGTGTGGCTCAGAGAGGAGAGAGGCTCAGAGAGAGTCTCAGAGAGAGAGTGTGTCTCAGTGAGGAGAGAGTCTCAGAGAGAGTCTCAGAGAGAGAGTGTGTCTCAGTGAGGAGAGAGTCACAGAGAGAGTCTCAGTGAGAGAGTGTGTCTCAGAGAGGAGAGAGTCACAGAGAGAGTCTCAGAGAGGAGAGAGTCACAGAGAGAGTCTCAGAGAGAGAGTGTGTCTCAGTGCGGAGAGAGTCACAGAGAGTCTCAGAGAGAGAGTGCATCTCAGAGAGGAGAGAGTCACAGAGAGAGTCTCAGAGAGAGAGTGTGGCTCAGAGAGGAGAGAGTCACAGAGACAGAGAGTCTCTCTGTGCCGCCCTACTTTTAAAAAAAAAAGTAGGGTGGCACGGTGGTTAGCACTGCTGCCTCACAGCACCAGGGACCTGGGTTCAATTCCCCGCTTGGGTCGCTGTCTGTGTGGAGTTTGCACATTCTCCCCGTGTCTGCGTGGGTTTCCTCCGGGTGCTCCGGTTTCTTCCCACAGTCCAAAGATGTGCTGGTTAGGTGCATTGGCCATGCTAAATGCTCCTTCAGTGTACCCAAACAGGCGCCGGAGTGTGGCGACTGAAGGATTTTCACAGTAACTTCATTGCAGTGTTAATGTAAGCTTACTTTTTACACTAATAAATAAACTTTACTTTACTTTATCCGATATCTGTAATATGCAAACACAGATAATCCTTATGGGCAATGCTGGGATCTGCTGTACAGTCAGTGATTTTATACATGGTTCGAGTAAACCTGCCTCTTGAAAGGTGCTAAAACCTGGGAAAGAAAATTAGCCCGCAATTAATTTACACTCAGAGCACCAGGTTTAAAATTTAAATTCTTTGAGTATTTGACAAATTTATTTATTGTTGTTCCAGTAAAAATTAATTCTATTTGCGGATGAATAATGTACTAGTCACTGAAAGCATTTCTAATGAATTAACTTTGCGGTAATTATATTGTTAGATATTACCAATTAATGTTGGAACGCTCTTAAAAGATACAAATTAAATGTTCTTTTCACAACTCTAAGCTATAAAAGGGAAGTGAACACTGAATTATAGGTTAGGCATGTTATTTGCCAGTCCTCTATCCTGTCCTCCCCAGTGCTTTGGTTCCCTATTTTCCAGGCTTTCTCTGAACTGCATTGTTTCTTTAAGCTGCAGTTTTCTCTGAGTTGCAGTTTCTCTGAGCTGCAGTTTTCTCTGAGTTGCAGTTTCTCTGAGTTGCAGTTTTCTCTGAGTTGCAGTTTTCTCTGAGTTGCAGTTTTCTCTGAGTTGCAGTTTCTCTGAGTTGCAGTTTTCTCTGAGCTGCAGTTTTCTCTGAGCTGCAGATTTCTCTGAGTTGCAGTTTTCTCTGAGTTGCAGTTTCTCTCTGAGCTGCAGTTTTCTATGAATTGCAGTTTTTTTCTGTAAGCTGCAGATTTCTTAAGTTGCAGTTTTTCCTTGTACTCAGAGTCACCTCGAGAGCTGATTGCAGCCACGAGGCTGCGGGCCTCTGTATACCTTTAACCTGTGAATAAATGAGTTGTGGTTTGCCTAAGGAGGTGAACGAGCATCTTTACACAGAGAGAAAATGCAAGCAGAGGAAATCCCCTCGCCGTCTAAAACTCAATCCTCTGTGGCATCCTGTCCTATTTGAAGCAGATCCTTTCAGGTGCAGATCAGCCTTAGCAATCACCCGCGTACCCACTCAAACGCTAGCAAGCACAGCAAATGATGAACAAGGTCATCTGTGCCTGGAAAGAGGAACAAGAAAAAAGAGAAACTTCACTCTCAGAGACACCAGCAGCTGCCTCTCTCACAGTGGGATGGATTCTCCATCCTCGCCTGCAGCTGGGATTCTCCAGTCTCTGACTGAGCACCAAGTTCTCCGTTCTCGCTGGCAGCGGCCTGTGTGTGTGTGTGTGTGCGTATCTGTGGTGAAGTAGGAATGGTATTGCTGGGTGCTCTGTGTGCAGTATCTTTTGACTCTGAGTTCTGAGCTACAGAAGTTCCCTTGTTCGAGGTGAACAGACTAAGTTACACGCTGAGCACAAAGGCGGATGCATCCTGTGACGGTTCTGTGCCTTTAAGAAATGTATTTTAATTGTGTTCCTTTGCAGGATTTTGTCGGTACCGGTTGTCTGTGACTGGTGTCCATTATTGCTGCTGAGGCAGTATAACTGATATCATAAAATAAAAGCAAATTACTGCGGATGCTGGAATCCGAAGCCAAAAGAGAAAATGCTGGAAAATCTCAGCAGGTCTGGCAGCATCTGGAAGGAGAGAAAAGAGCTGACGTTTCGAGTCCAGATGAGCCTTTGTCAAATTGAAATCATGCTGATTTTAATCAGTGCAGTGTTCTGGGATTTTATAATCCTTTGGGAATTGCTGAGCGGAGCTTGATTTTGGGATGATTGACAGGTCAGGTGATATGCCTGGGGACAGTTTCTGTCCTCAGAAAAGTCAAGTTTTTAGTTTCATTTCTCAGTTGCCTCTAGAAGCTGAAGGCAGAAGGCAGCGTCTCTCTCTCTGTCTCTCCAGAGGCTTTTTGGAAAGTTCCAGGACTGGGAAGCCGAAGAGAATTGATCCAAAATTCAAAAGACCAATTCACAGCAGGTGCTAAAAAGCTGAAAGTCCAGCATACTTCCTTTTTGTCCTAAGGCTGAAGAAGGGTGTATGTCTGTGGGATGGTGTTTAACTTGGAACAACAGAGATAGCTAGCTGTTAAGGAATGTACTGTGCCATGCTTAAATCTTGTAATTGGTCAAAGTTATGCCAAACATTTTTGTTATCATAGAAGATCATAGAAACCCTACAGCACAGAAAGAGGCCATTCGGCCCATCGAGTCTGCACCGACCACAATCCCACCCAGGCCCTACCCCCATATATTTTACCCACTAATCCCTTTAACCTACGCATCTCAGGACATTAAGGGCAATTTTAGCATGGCCAATCAACCTAACCCGCACATCTTTGGTTATATTTTAACTGTATTCCGAAGTCAAACTTTGTTTGGTAAAATCTTCCTGGTGGGTCACTTGAATCACAGTCTCAAACCCTTCACCATTCTCCCTCTCCTGAGCAAAGAATAGATAGATTCCTCAAAGTATTGCCACCATTTTTATTGGCAAAAGCTTATTTGGTATTATTCCAGAATATCAATACAGAATTTATTTCCGCACGATTGAAGTCCGGTGGTTAGAACTCTCATGCCTGAAGCAGAAAGTCCCGGGTTCAAGTTCCACCCCAGAGATTTGAGCACATAGAAGTTTATAGAGGTTTACAGCATAGAAACAGGACCTTTGGCCTAACTTGTCCATGCTGCCCAGTTTTTAACCACTAAGCTAGTCCCAATTGCCCGCATATGGCCCATATCCCTCTATACCCATCTTACCCATGTAACTGTCTGAATGCTTTTTAAATGACAAAATTGTACCCGCCTCTACTACTACCTCTGGCAGCTCATTCTAGACACTCACCACCCTCTGTATGAAAAAATTGCCCCCCGGACCCTTTTGTATCTCTCCCCTCTCACCTTAAACCTATGCCGGATACTTTTAGACTTACCTACCTTTGGAAAAAGATGACTATTTAACTGATCTCTGCCCCTCATTATTTTATAGACCTCTATAAGATCACACCTAAACCTCCTACGCTCCAGAGAAAAAAGTCCCAGTCTATCCAACCTCCCCTTATAACTCAAACCATCAAGTCCCGATAGCACCCTAGTACATATTTTCTGCACTGTTTCTAGTTTAATAATATCCTTTCTATAATAGGGTGACCAGAATCTGGACTGACACTGCAATGGAGTACTGGGGGAATGGTGAGCGGCCAGAGGTGCCGTTCTCCAGTTGAGACGTCACTGAAGTTCTATCTCCCTCTCAGGTGGATGTAAAGGATCCCGTGACTCAGTTCCAAAGAAGAACCAATATTTATCCCTCAACCAGCTTTGGAAATAGGTGATCTGGTGGTTTTCACATGCTTCTTGTGGGAGATTGCTGTGTGCGAGTAGGCCATTTCCATCACAATGGTGACCACACTTTGAAAGGACAGAGCTTCAGTGTGCTTTGGGCATCCTGAACTCATGGAAGGGTCAAGGTAAAAGCAAGACTTTCTTTCACATATTGAAATCCTATTCACCAGGATGCTCAGAAATGTCTTTAATGTCCTTGCTTAAGTTGTGCTACTGTTCCTACATCTCCAGGAACATCTTGAGTGCGATGTTGCCTCTTCATTAGCATATTTGACACTCAATTGCCTGTTTCGAGGCTGCCCTCTCTCACCAAAGAACTGTGTTCCATTGGAGTTCTGTGGAGTTCCGAGGCCTCAGGGTTAGGATTTGTTGGCGCCCATTTTCACCAGGCAGAAAGACGAATGAACTTTGACCTCAGTTTGTTAAGTGGCTTATTAGCTGCTTCGGAAGCTGTAACTGGACATTATCGCACTGTGATTGGCTGATAGCTAATCGTAATTAATAATGGCGCAACCTTGAGACTCACAGGTAACCAGGAAGGCTATTTGCCAGAAGTCCACCCTCCCTACCTCCCCTCCACACCCACCACCTTTTCACAGTTAACTCAAAGGAATCTGGGCTGTTTTGTGCACCTGGCACTTAATGTCAATGGCAGTTCCTCCGTCAGTCTCACCCTAGATCTATCCCTGCTACTGATGTGTTTGCCCCTGATGGAACGTGGCATTCACTTAAGCCCATTCTCCTTCCTGTCCACCAGCTGGAGACAGAGACCGAGAATTGTAAGCGAAGTGATGCCAACCCCGTAGGCACCGCTGGCGTCTGGTGGCTGGCTGCATCGTATGTTGCTGGGTTCACAGATCCTCAGTACGTGTCAGTACTGATTCTGGGATCCAGGTTTGCCTTTACACCGTGTGCGCTGACAGAAGGAGCACACCTGTCTCATCTGGGCTTCACTTCATCATCAGCTGCAGCTCAGTGCTGACACCTTGATCCAGTTCTGTCTTCTCAACCTGGATAGGGCTGGGATGGGCTGCAGCGAGAGGAGGGTGGAACGCTGAGCTGAATCTCTTGCAGAACACTAATCATTCAATAGTCTACGATTTAACTCAGGGAGCACAGTGCTGCCACCTTTCACACAAGAAAGCACAGCACTGAGTTTTCTGTGTATTGGCAACAGAATATTCTTCTACAGCCCAGTAAATCAGACAGGAATTTAATTGCATAAATTTTATGGAGAATAGCAGCAATGAAGTTTCTTTGAAAAACTCCCAAGTGGGGACTGAGTGCAGATCTGAGTGTGAACAGTTGCTTGTTCTCTATAATCAACAATGGAAAGTCTTAGGGAACACCACACTTAACCCCCAATGCTCCAACTGGAGTTAATGGGGACAATACCCAGTTGAGGATAGAATCATAGAACAAGCAGTGCCCATCGCCCCATCGATAGTGGGTTCGTGTCTTGGAACCCCATGAGAATTCCTTCTAAAGGAACCAGGCAAGGTGAAGTAACCAGTTGAGGAAGGCATGTTAAGAGGTTAGCTCCATTTTTCACCATAACCCAAGACATGGTTGCGGCTTTATTTCGTCTGGTGAAGAATCAAGAACTTTGTAATGAAATAAATTTATTTGGCCTATTCAAGAAAGCCAGTTGGTGAAGAGTAGAACTGGAGCCAATCTTTACTCAATCTAATATTTATTTATGGAGTGAAGCGTTACAAGCATACACCTCCTAACCCAACTGCAATCAGTTTCAATATGTGCTTCTCCCGACCTGCTCATGTGAAAGGCCAATGAATGCCTTCCACCTGCGTATCATTAAATGCAATTGATATATAGTTAACAGCATTCAGAAACTACTTCTAACTCCGAATAATAATACTTTTTGTTAGTTCCACATGACAGATAGCAAACACTATTTAAGCTTTAAGTTTATTTAATAGTGTCACAAGAAGACTTACGTTTACACTGCAATGAAGTTACTGTGAAAATCCCCTACTCACCACACCCTGGTGCCTGTTCGGGTACACTGAGGGAGGATTCAGCCTGGCCAATGCATCTAACCAGCAGGTCTTTCAGACTGTGGGAGTAAACCGGAGCACCCAGAGGAAACCCACGCAGACATGGGGAGAACGTGCAGACTCCACACAGACAGCGACTCAAGCTGGGAATCGAATCTGGGTCCCTGGCACTGTGAGGCAGCAGTGCTAACTATAGTGCCACTGTTCTGCCCATGAAGAACTCAGTAGAGATTTGCTCATAAAGATATGCCTTTGACTTGCAGTTTATTTTTTCTCTATTACACATTCTGGGGTCATGGAGACTAAAAAGTGTTTGTTTCCAAACTGAAACTTGGTGAGACCATTTGATCTTTGTGGTCAGTGGAAGTATGGGTCGACCAAATAGCTCCTTGAGTTTGCCAACGGAACATGGCCGATCTTCAATCTAGTTTCCTCTACAATTCCCATATCCCACATTCCCTCAGTGTCTAAACAGAATCCAGTTTAGGTTTTTTTGGTGTCTAAACAATTAAGAATACTCCAACAAAGTTTACGCAGCCCAATATTCTGCTCTCTCCATCTGTGGTCACTGCAATAAAGCTATTTTATTTTAAATTTTTTAAATGTTGTTGAGTTGTTGTGGTCCATTTGGGTTCAGGAAAAATGACACCATGCATCTTAACTTTCACCAGCTAAAGGAAAACTGAATCATTTTACCCCTTGTCACATTCCAGTAGAAGGGATTTTCACCGTAACTTCATTAATGTAAGCTCCTTTACCTCCTCCCTGCTCACCATCCCAGGTCCTAAACACCCCTTTCCGGTGAAGCAGTGCTTCTCATGCACCTCCTCCAATCTGCTCCATTGCATTCGCTGCTCCCAATGCGGTCTACTCTACATTGGAGAAACCAAACGTAGACTGGGTGACCGCTTTTCTGAACACCTTCGGTCCATCCGCATGCAGGACCCTGACCTTCCTGTCGCTTGCCACTTCAACACACTGCCCTGCTCCACATGTCCGTCCTTGGCCTTTGGCAGTGTTCTAGCGAACCCCAACGCAAACTGGAGGAACAGCACCTCATCTTCTGATTGGGCACTTTACAGCCTTCCGGACAGAACATTGAGTTCAACAACTTCAGAGCGTGAACTCTCCCCTCCACCAACACTCCATCTCCATTTATTTTATTTCATTTTGTTTCATCCTGTTCACCCATTTTTTCAGCCTTCTTTCTCTCTTCCATTTTTCCACTTCTCCATTCCCGCTCTCCTTCCTTTTCTGTTTCTGTTTCTGTTTCAGATCCCAGCATCCGCAGTATTTCACTTTTGTTATAGCAAGTATGCCTGGGGTTTGCTAACTATATTTAACATGGCATTTGATGCCGAGAGAACTGTTGCTTATTTGGAACTGAAATAGTGTTGAATTAGAAATTAGAGTTGTTTCCTTTCATTTTGTTACTATTGTTAATTGTTAGAAGTTAAGTTGTTTAATTTTGTTAAAGTTATATTTAAACTGTGTTATGAATAAAGCTCGTTTAGATAAAAGATCCCTAATTTGTCAATGGAATCACGCCTGAAGCAAAGCATTTATACCCTCATATTTATGCCAAACTAGAAACATTGTTGGGGTCTAGCCTAGCTTCACAAGATACTGGGTTGGGTCCAGGACCCTGACATGCCTTCAACCTCCATGTGGTACTGATAGGAACATAGGAACTGAAGGGGGCTACTTAGCCAATCATGGGCCAATCTACAACCTAATTCCATATATCTTCCTTTGCCCTGTATTCCTTATAAATCTCAAATTTATCACTCATCATTCATAGAATCACACAGCGCAGAAGAGGTCCTTCGGCCCATCGAGTCTGCACCGATGTGCAAGACACACCTGGCTTCCCACCTAATCCCATTTATCAGCACTTGGCCAATAGCCTTGAATGTTATGGTGTGCCAAGTGCTCATCCAGATACTTTTTAAAGGATGTGAGACAACCCACCTCTACCACCCTCCCAGGCAGCCCATCCCAGACCGTCACCACCCTCTGGGTAAAAAGACTTTTCCTCACATCCACCCCTAAATCTCCTGCCATTGATTGAGCAGCGATTGCCATTTGTGGAAGAGAGTTCCAAAATTTCAAATCCTTTTGTGCGTCAGTGTTGATCTGGCTCTAATTTTTTAGGCTATAATATGGGATGTCCTTATTGCAGCCAGGTTAAAAAAAAAAACCCTTTCTTTGGGGATATGAGGACAATCCAATCACCATATTATTGGCCACCACACAGAGATAGAGAGGAGCGTGGCCATCTAGAAGTGATGTGCACCTGTATTTCTAGGAGTCCCGGGAATGAGGGATGAACACGTATCTGATCAACACTGGTAAAGTAAGAAGTCTCCTAACACCAGGTTAAAGCCCAACAGGTTTATTTGGAATCGCGAGCTTTCGGAACGCTGCTCCTTCATCAGGCGAGTGGAGGTTAGTTCACGAAGCCAAGTTCCACACGCATGAGGACGACCTCAACCGGGATCTTGGGTTCATGTCACAGTAGTTAGCACTGCTTCTTGACAGCTCCAGGGGTCTGGGTTCAAATCCCGGCTTGGGTCACTGTCTGTGTGGAGTTTGCACATTCTCCCTGTGTCTGCGTGGGTTTCCTCCGGGTGCTCTGGTTTCCTCCCACAGTCCAAAGATGTGTGGGCTAGGTTGACTGGCAATATTAAATTGCCCCTTCGTGTTCCAGGATGCGTAGGTTAGAGTGATTAGCGGGTAAAATATGTAGGGAAATGGGGATAGGGCCTGGGTGGGACTGTGGTCAGTGCAGGCTCGATGGGCCAAATGGCCTCTTTCTGCACTGTAGGGTTTCTATGATTCTACTTGTAACGCCCACCATACTGCCTGGGTTTGCAAAATCCTACGAAATGTCCTGGCTTGACTCAATTCACGCCTCTTTAACCTGTGATTAACCCTCTCCCCACTCACTGTGTCTGTACCTGTAAAGACTTGATCACCTGTAAAGTCTCGCATTCGAACCATTCTTCACATTCCAATCTGTAACTATCATGTAATTGTGTCTTTGCCTATATATGCCATGTTTGTGAACCTACCTCCACTCACCTGATGAAGGAGCAGCGCTCCGAAAGCTCGTGATACCAAATAAATCTGTTGGACTTAAACGTGGTGTTGGGAGACTTCTTACTGTGCCCACCCCAGTCCAACACCGGCATCTCCACATCAGCACTGGTAAAGGTCGGGGCTTTCAGAGGTCAAAGAAATCATTGGCTGCAGTTGATTTTGATTTGATTTGATTTATTATTGTCACATTAACACACAGTGAAAAGTATTGTTTCTTGCGCGCTATACAGACAAAACATACCATTCATACGGAAGGAAACAAGAGAGTGCAGAATGTAGTGTTACAGTCATAGCTAGTGTGTAGAGAAAGATCAACTTAATGCGAGGTAAGTCCATTCAACAGTCTGACAGCAGCAGAGAAGAGGCTGTTCTTGAGTCGGTTGGTACGTGACCTCAGACTTTTGTATCTTTTTCCCGACGGAAGAGAGAATGTCCAGGGTGCGTGTGGGGTCCTTGATTATGCTGGCTGCTTTGCTGAGGCAGCAGGAAGTGTAGACAGAGTCAACGGATGGGAGGCTGGTTTGCGTGATGGATTGGGCTACATTTGCGACCTTTATTGGAGTTCCTTGCCGTCTTGGGCAGAGCAGGAGTCATAGCAAGCTGCCTTGGGCCGGAGTTTTTCTGCACCGTCTTGTGTTTGAGGCTCGATTATTCGGATTTTTTTTGCTGGCACGCTCCCTGCTCTTTAATGCCATTAGACGTCCCAGAAGAGACTAATAGATCACATCCTACTGTAACCTGATGGAAGACTGACATCTGGTTTCAAAAGCATAATGCTGAGGGTGTAATCCATCTGAGTCGAGACAGGTTGCCATGACGGGCTTCAGGCCAGCGGTAAACAACATTATCTAATTAAAAGTCTCAATAAAATTGCAGCTCGCTGCTCAGAGGAAGAAAACAGGAAGCAAAAGCAGATCCCGTTAATCTTGACGGTGCCGAACTTTGCAAGACAGGTGATGTAAAAGGAGGGACTGATTACACAAAAATAATTATCACTCCAATTTAGCCCATCCGTTGGTTAAAGCTCAATGCATAATTAGTGGAGGAAGCAGTAATCGCTCAGCTGGAGGACCTAGTTAATGAGGCTAATTATTATTATTAAAATAGAAATGTGGATGGCAGATTGCTGGCGATATGTCAGGGGAGGCAACATTGTTCAAAAGCCTGTTAGTGTTTTGATGAGAGGTGACAGTGCCGGCGCTTGTTGAAATTGAACCAGGATTGCTAACCCTCCAGGTTTGCTCTGGAGTCTCGGAGAACTAAAGGATTAATCTTCAACAAGAATCCAGAGACAAATAAAGAAAATTCATGGGGGGTCCCCCACATCTTTAAAATGATGTTTTGAAGACTTTTGTTCATTCTTTATAAAACCAATCTGGAGTGAATCTGGCAGCTAACTTACGCTGGAAAACCAACCAATCAGATATTGAAGATAAAGGCAAAATACTGCGGATGCTGGGGATCTGAAATAAAAACAGGAATTGCTGGAAAATCTCAGCAGGTCTGACAGCCTCTGCGGGGAGAGAATAGAGCCAACGTTTCAAGACCGGATGATCCTTTGTCAGAGCCACCAAGCTCTGCCGAAGGGTCATCCAGTCTCCTAACATTGGCTCTATTCTCTCTCCACAGATGTTCGTAAGGCTCTCTCCACAGATGTTCGTAAACTCCACCAGGCTCGTAAGGCAGATCGTGCCTTACGAGCCTGGTGGAGTTCTTCGAAAATGTGACTAAACACATTGACAAAGGGAAAGCGATAGATGTGGTTTATATGGATTTTAGCAAGGCGTTCGATAAGGTCCCCCATGCAAGGCTTCTCAAAAAGGTGAGAGGGCATGGGATCCAAGGGGCTGCTGCCCTGTGGATCCAGAACTGGCTTGCCCAAAGGAGGCAGAGAGTGTGTATAGATGGGTCTTTTTCTAAATGGAGGTCGGTCACCAGTGGTGTGCCCCAAGGATCTGTTCTGGGACCCTTGCTGTTTGTCATTTTCATAAATGACCTGGATGAGGGAGTGGAGGGATGGGTTGGTAAGTTTGCCGATGACACGAAGGTTGGTGGGGTTGTGGATAGTCTGGAGGGATGTCAGAAGTTACAGAGGGACATAGATAGGATGCAAGACTGGGCGGAGAAGTGGCAGATGGACTTCAACCCAGATAAATGCGTAGTGGTCCATTTTGGCAGGTCAAATGGGATGAAGGAGTACAATATAAAGGGAAAGACTCTTAGTATGGTAGAGGATCAGAAGGACCTTGGGGTCCGGGTCCACAGGACTCTAAAATCGGCCCCGCAGGTGGAGGAGGTGGTTAAGAAGGCGTATGGTGTGCTGGCCTTTATCAATCGAGGGATTGAGTTTAGGAGTCCGGGGATAATGATGCAGCTATATAAGACCCGCGTCAGACCCCACTTGGAGTACTGTGCTCAGTTCTGGTCGCCTCATTACAGGAAGGATGTGGAAAAGATTGAAAGGGTGCAGAGGAGACTTACAAGGATGTTACCTGGATTGAGGTATATTATGAGGATAGGCTGAGGGAGTTCTGTCTTTTCTCCTTGGAGAGACGTAGGATGAGAGGAGACCTAATAGAGGTATATAAGATGTTGAGAGGCATAGATCGGGTGGACTCTCAGAGGCTTTTTCCCAGGGTGGAAATGCCTGCCACGAGAGGGCACGGGTTTAAGGTGCTGGGGGGTAGGTACAGAGGAAATGTTAGGGGTAAGTTTTTCACACAGAGGGTGGTGGGCGAGTGGAATCGGCTGCCGTCAGTGGTGGTGGAGGCAAACTCAATAGGGACTTTTAAGAGACTCCTGAATGAGTACATGGGACTTAATAGGATGGAGGGTTATAGGTAGGCCTAAAAGGTAGGGATATGTTCGACACAACTTGTGGGGCCGAAGGGCCTGTTTTGTGCTGTAGTTTTCTATGTTTCTATTTTGTCAGACCTGCTGAGAGTTTCCGGGTATTGAAGAGCTCTCATCAACTTTTACAGATGCACCATAGAAAGCATTCTTTCTGGTTGTATCACAGCTTGGTATGGCTCCTGCTCTGCTCGAGACTGCAAGAAACTACAACATTTCGTGAATGTAGCTCAATCCATAATGCAAACCAGCCTCCCATCCATTGACTCTGTCTACACTTCCTGCTGCCTCGGCAAAGCAGCCAGCATAATTAAGGACCCCACGCACCCCGGACATTCTCTCTTCCGCCTTCTTCCGTCGGGAAAAATATATAAAAGTCTGAGGTCACGTACCAAACTGACACAAGAGCAGCTTCTTCCCTGCTTTAGATATCCAGCTTAGAGAGCAAGATGGAATGGAATCCCTGCCCCCACCCCCGCCCCCACATCCCCACCACCCCACCTGAGCCTGAGAAGCCCCAGGTGAGACAGGTACCCTTTGCGATATGATTGGCAAGCTAATCTGTCTCACAAAGTGGAATCTACTCATCAGCACTGCAGCTGGACAAAAGGGCATCTATTCCCTCTCTGCTCTCCAGTCCTAACAACTATCTGGCTGATTCAAGACAAGGAACTGAGTTTGCGACAGGTTTCTGATGCATCTGAACATTGAGCCGGGGCTATCCATTGTAAATAATTCATCTCTGTGAGTCAAACTTTTCCACGAACATCCATGTAGACTTGATGCTGAAAACGACTGTATTATAGCTGTAACGTCAGTAATCCAGCAAGTTGACCAAATGATCTGGAGGCATGAGTTCAAATCCCATCACCACCACAGAATGGGAGAGGCGATGGCCGAGTGGTATTATCGCTCGACTATTGATCCAGAAATTCAGCTAATGTTCTGGGGGACCCGGGTTCGAATCCCGCCACGGCAGCTGGTGGAATTTGAATTCAATAAAAATAATTGTTAATTCAGATTCTTCTAATGACCGTGAAACCATTGTCGATTGTCAGAACAAACCCACTGAGGTTCACTAATGTTCTTTAGGGAAGGAAATCTGCCGTCCTTACCCGGTCTGGCCTACATGTGACTCCAGAGCTGCAGCAATGTGGTTGGCTCTCAACTGCCCTTGGGCAACTAGGGATGGGCAATAAATGCTGGCCCAGCCAGCGACACCCATGTCCCACAAATGAATAAAAATAAAATCAAAATTCTATCAATCTGGAATAAAGACTTGATGCCGGTGGAATGAAGAATCCTTGTTTTAGAACTTCCCCACACCCCATGTGCTTACATTTTGTAGAATCCCTACAATGCAGAAAGAGGCCATTCAGCCCATTGAGCCTGCACCGACAACAATCCCACCCAGGCCCCATCCACGTAACCTCACATATTTACCCTGCTAATCCCCCCCTCCCCCCAACACTAAGGGGCAGCTTAGAAGTTTGTTTATTAGTCACAAGTAAGGCTTACATTAACACTGCAATGAAGTTACTGTGAAATTCCTCTAGTCGCCACACTCCGGCGCCTGTTCGGGTCAATGCACCTACCTTGCATGTCTTCCAGACTGTGGGAGGAAACCAGAGCACCCGGAGGAAACCCCGAGGAGAACGTGCAGACTCCACACAGGCAGTGGCCCAAGTCGGGAATCGAACCCGGGACCCTGGCGCTGTGAGGCAGCAGTGCCAACCCACTGTGCTTTTGTACCACCCATCAACCCAGTGAATCCTCTCGCAGTGCAATAAGATTCAATCAAAACTCATACAAACTATATCCAGGCTGAGTCAGTAATTACAGCACATCGACTCAGTTGTCCGGGAGAAGAAAATAAATTAAATGATAAAGATAAATTAATCGTTCCATTTGTACAGTGAAAGGGAAGTGACATGCCTGTGGGCCAGTTAAAGCATCATTTTCTCTCATATATTCTGTCTCCAAAAGCCCCTATGGAAGAACTGAATAAGATTTATTTATTCGGATCGGACCAATGTATGACTGGTTCCACATAAGTGAATTTGTAAGAAATGAATATTTCTGGAAAGTGAAACTGAGATCAAGGGCAAAGAGGCTCGGCTTGTTCCGGAATCTTCTCCAGCCTGCGCTAGATTCGTGACAATTAATTTTAAACACTGTCTTAAAACGTGGACAAAACATTAACATTAACCAAAAATAGTCCAGAAGGGAAATTAAACCCCAAAGCCCACATTGCTTATTCACCTTTGTAGAAAGAGTTACATCCTGGATAAGTCAAGGGTATAATGGAAAGGTTGCCACTATAGTTCAGTTTATTAGTGGGTTTCCTGGAAACTTACTTACTTAAGCCTGACACCAACAGTCTTTCCTTTTATTGGAACCTAGCGCCGCGATTTTCCCACAATGTTTTAGCACAGCAGGCCAGGAGAATCTGGCACCGGAACTCAGCGGGGAGACGCACCGAGCATTTCAGTGGTTATGCTAATATTATTTGAATATCATTAGTGGGCCCAGGACTTCACTCCAGCGGGGATTACAGTAGCTCCCCACTTTCGGGGAGCTAGTGGCCCCACCCCACTGGAGAGAAAGGAGGGTAATCGGGGCCCCCCTGAGGGTCGGGCGGCGGGGGGATGCCCCTGGGCATTGGCACCCTGGCAGTGCCAGGCTGGCCCCCTGGCACTGTCCAAGGGGCAAAGTGCCAATGCCCTGGGGCACCTTGGCACTGCCCACCAGGCATGGGAAGTGCCAAGGGGGCAGGGCCTAGGAGTGTTGTTGGAGCTGTACCCATCCAGGCAAGTGGGGAGTATTCCATCACACTCCTGATTTGTGCCTTGTAGACGGTGGACAGACTTTGGGAAGTCAGGAGGTGAGTTACTTGCTGCAGTATTGCTAGCCTCTGATCTGTTCTTCGTTGCCACTGTGTTTATGTGGTGAGTCCAGTTGAGTTGCTGGTCAATGGTAACCCCAAGGATGTTGACAGTGGGGGATTCAGTGATGGTTACACCATTGAATGTCAAGGGGCATTCGTTAGAGTGTCTCTTATTGGTGAGTGTCATTGCCTGGCATTTGTGTGGAGCGAATGTCATTTGCCACTTGTCAGCCCAAACCTGGATATTGTCTAAATCTTGTTGCATTTGAACATGAACTGCTTCAGTATTTGAGGAGTCGCGAATAGTGCTGGACATTTTACTTGGCCATCATTTTGTGGTGAACCATCGTTGGTTCCCACTGGATAGTGCTGAGCCAGGGGCTGGCCAGTACTACAAGGATGTACATATGTTACTGTTGGGTTGTGCTATTGTTGCTGTTGGGGTTAGGGTGGGGTTGTTACACCTTTGTACTGTAGTGTTGTGGCACATCCCAGTCGGGCTCCGCCTCCTGGGAGAGGTATAAGAGTCCCAGCTCTGGCCGGGACCCCTTCAGTCTGGGATAGTGTATATAAGTTCTGGTAGCTTCGTTAATAGTAAATAAAAGCCTTTCATTTACTGAGCTTCAAGCCTCGTGTCTGAATAGCGCATCACATTTATTGCCCATTTCTAACTGCCCTTGAGAAATTAATGGTGAGCTGCCCTCTTGAACCTTTGCAGTCCGTGTGCTGTTCAGGGAGAGAGCTCCAGGAGTTTGACCCAGTGACAGTGAAGAGATGATTGTGTACTTATGGGTACCTGGCTGGCGCTGTTCTGGGATTTTATGATACGTTCTTTTCCAATGCACGCCCCGCAGTTTGTTGATGCGTTTGTGTTTTCACTCCTGCCGATCTGAGAGCTCTGAACAGTTCCCATTGTCATTTAGTCAAGTGCGATTTTATGTGCGCTATTGATTTTTCTTCAATTACAGCGTTGTAATTTTCAGCCTCTGCTGTGCTTTCAGGGAAAGTATGGATGTGGGAATTGGAGCTGTGCAGTGGTTTGAGAGTGAATGTATATGTTTCTGAACCGTGTCAACTTCATCCAGCAGCGACCCAACAGACTGTTATGGGGCTATTTCCTACTTTTTCATAGAATCCCCTATAGGGCAGAAGGAGGCCTTTCGGCCCATCGAGCCTGCAACGACAACAATCCCATCCAGGCCCTATCCCTGTAATCTCACATACTTACCCTGATACTAAGGGTCAATTTAGCATGGCCAATCCACCACAGTTGGAGGAAACCCACGCAGACACGGGGAGAATGTGCAAGCTCCACACAGACAGTCACCCGAGGCCAGAATTGAACCCGGGTCCCTGGCGCTGTGGGGTAGCAGCGCTAACCACTGTGCCACCGTGCCGCCCATTTTGAATGTTCTCCCCCGCCACCTTACTGAAGCTGGTGTCTCCTGCTGGGGGTTGGTCCATGGGAGAAGAACTTTCACCTTGCTTATGTTACTACTTTGATGGTCAAGCCTGTGTTCTAAGTGTAAGCAGGTTATTCAATTCTGTTGGGTTACCTTGGCCAAGCTGAACTCTGAAATCATCCAACATCCACGACCCACAATGGCCAAAAACAGAAACTATTTCCCCTCCTCCCCTTCTCTACGTGATCCTGAGATTCTGAAAACAGGCACGGTGGCACAATGGTTAGCACTGCTGCCTCACAGCGACAGGTTTCAATTCCGGCCTGGGGTGACTGTCTGCGTAGGTTTCCTCCGGGTGCTCCGGTTCCCTCCCACAGTCCAACGATGTGTAGGTTAGGTGGATTAGCCATGATCAATGTGTGGGGTTACAGGGATAGGGCGGGGGAGTGGGCCTAGGTCGAAAGCTCTTTCGGAGGGTCGGTGCAGATCCGTTGGACATTGGTTGAAAAGTCAACCAAATTGGATTCATTTTCAGGTTAAAATGACCAGAATGACAATTCTCCGCCTATTAGCCCATTAACTTGGACACCAGGGCAATGTTCTTGTGAAGACGCTTGGGACGCTTTATATGTTAGAGGCGTTATATAAATGTAAGAAGTCTCACAACACCAGGTTAAAGTCCAACAGGTTTATTTGGAATCACAGGCTTTCGGAGCGCTGCTCCTTCATCAGGTGAGTGGATGTTAATTCACAAACATGGCATATATCGGCAAAGAGACAATTGTCTATGTTGATATGCAGGATCAATTGTGTCTTGACTCTGTCTACACTTCCCGCTGCCTCGGCAAAGCAGCCAGCATAATTAAGGACCCCACGCACCCTGGACATTCTCTCTTCCACCTTCTTCCATTGGGAAAAAGATACAAAAGTCTGAGGTCACGCACCAACCGACTCAAGAACAGCTTCCTCCCTGCTGCTGTCAGACTTTTGACCTTGCATTAAGTTGATCTTTCTCTACACCCTAGCTATGATTGCAACACTCCATTCTGCACTCTCTCGTTTCCTTCTCTATGAATGGTATGTTTTGTCTGTATAGCGCGCAAGAAACAATACTTTTCACTGTATGTTAATACATGTGACAATAATAAATCAAATCAGAAGCAGCGCTCCGAAAGCTCGTGATTCCAAATAAACCTGTTGGACTTTAACCTGGTGTTGTGAGACTTCTTACTGTGCCCACCCCAGTCCAACGCCAGCATCTCCAGATCATGGCTATATAAATGCAAATTGTTGTAGTTGTGCGCTGCTAGCCCTCCTACCGTGACCAGTAGCCAATTTGGGGAAGAAAAACTGGCATGTGGCAAATAATTAAACAGTAAAATTCAAAGGAGTTAACTTCAATCAATGGGTCTGTCTGTCCCTGGTTTAAGGACTGACGAAGGAGCAGCGCTCCGAAAGCTAGTGACTTGTGCTACCAAATAAACCTGTTGGACTTTAACCTGGTGTTGTGAGACTTCTTACTGTGTTCACCCCAGTCCAACGCCGGCATCTCCACATTAAGGACCTGTGATCAGGCTCTGTTCCCACAGCAAGTGCTAGCCCCAAAATAGTTCAAATTTAATTGTCAACTGATGTGCTTGATGAACTTGTGGTTCTGCATCTATTTCGTATACTGGTTTACTGGCGAACGTCTTCAAATTACTGATCTGTGCGCCGTTTATAAGGCATACTGAATTCATTAAATTGTCAGGTTTCCCTTGTGGGAGCCAAGTAGGAGCTGCCATTGTGTCGAGATGTTACAATAACAAAGATCGAATTTGAAACCTGGCCACTCGTTGCTCTAATCTGCTGTGCCAGTAACTCACAGAGCTTTCACCAATTGTAAGACAATTCGAATCTGACAACCATATGGCTTGCAAGCTTAATCCTTTTATTGTGCTCAGCCAAGATACCCGAGTCGTGTATACATAAATACGGAGGATTAGGATTTAGTTTTATCTCACAGGATTCCTGTTTATGCTTTATTTTCATTTACTCGGAATCGCAAGACAGTTAAAGTTGTTACGTTCCCAGGATGCTTTAAGGTTTAATACAATTTACAGGCTCTGCTGCTTAGCTTCAGTTGAGCGTGCGGGTTGTGGCAGCCCCACGTATTCTCTTTTTATCGCCATATTGTGAAAGGCGGTAGTCAACATTGTCTTGAGATTAAGGAAATGGACAATGGAGCGAACAAAAGTATTTCCATGCTTAATGGTAAACAGAAGGAAATTCTGTAGGAGCTCACACTCTGGGATCTTGTTCACAATAGCTATTGTGGTGCTGTGATGATCAATGTGGCCAACGTGCAATGACTTGAGGTCTATTAAGATCTTGCGTGGTGATCTTGTGGTGCCGTGGGTAGTGTTCCTACCTCTGAGCCTGAAGTTCCTGCTTTGAGTCCCAATCCCAGGGCTGAATGGTCATGGAAGGTCTGTTCGTAAAGTGGGCAATCATAGAGTCATAGAGGTTTACAGCATGGAAGCAGGCCCAACTTGTCCATGCTGCCCTAAGCTAGTCCCCATTGCCCACGTTTGGCCCATATCCTTCTATACCCATCTTACCCATGTAACTGTCTAAATGCTTTTTACAAGACAAAATTGTACCCGCCTCTACTACTATTTCTGGCAGCTCATTCCAAACACTCACCGCCCTCTGTGAAAAAATAGCCCCTCTGGACACTTTTGTATCTCTCCCCTCTCACCTTAAACCTATGCCCTCTAGTTTTAGACTCCCCTATCTTTGGGGAAAGATATTGACTAAGCTGAGCTGACAATCTCAACTTCTCGGGATATCTGAGAAAGCAAGGAAGCTTTCCTCCATCTATGCACACTGCTGGGTGGACAGTGCGGTCCGTGAACCTGACTTCAACTCTGCTACCCCTCACCTCTCCATGACTCACCCCGCCCTCTACTGTGTAACCCCTTCCTTCATGCTCCCTGTGGCTCCCTCCTCACCGTGACTCTCTCTCTCTCTGTGACTCTCTCTCTCTCTGTGACTCTCTCTCTCTGTGTGTCTCTCTCTCTGTGACTCTCTCTCTCTCTCTGTGTGTCTCTCTCTCTGTGACTCTCTCTCTGTGTGACTCTCTCTCTGTGACTCTCTCTCTCTGTGTCTCTCTCTGTGACTCTCTCTCTGTGTGACTCACTCTGTGACTCTCTCTCTCTCTCTATGACTCTCTCGCTGTGACTCACTCTCTCTGTGACTCTCTCGCTCTCTGTGACTTTCTCTCCGTGACTCTGTGACTCTCTCTGAGACGCTCACTCTCTGTGACTCTCTCTCTCTCTGAGACTCTCTCTCTCTATGACTCTCTCTCTGAGACTCTCTCTGTGTGACTCTCTCTCTCTGTGACTCTCTCTGTGTGACTTTCTCTCTCTGTGACTCTCTCCCTCGGAGACTCTCTCTCTCTCTGTGACTCTCTCTCTCTCTAAGACTCTCTCCTTCTCTGAGACTCTCTCTCTCTGAGACTCTCTCTCTCTGAGACTCTCTGTGTGACTCTCTTTGGCTGGAATTGTACCGCCCTGCCCCCCACTGCAATCGGAGCGGGTGAGGGGCGGACAGTGGGAAGGGCCATTGACCTCGGCAGGATTTTACAGTTTCGGGATGAGTGAGGCCATAAATTCCCCCATTCTGCCTCCCCGCTTTCTGAGACTCTCTCACTGTCTCCCCCGTCTTTGAGACTGTCTCCTCTCTGCATCTCTCCCCTCCACACCCACCCCCTCGCACCGCCTTCCCCCCTCTCTGTGGATCCCTAAACCCTCCCTGCCTCCAGCAGCTCCTTCACGAGAAGCTCTTGTTACTGGTGTTGATTTAATTTCACGGAATGAAGAGAATTAAAAGCAGCGATGATGTGGCCTATCCCAGCATTCTCTGTGTGGATAGATTCAAACTCTGCTTGCTCCCACAACAAGCACATTCGTGAGTGATGAGAACATAAGGACATAAGAACTAGGAGCAGGAGTAGGCCATCTGACCCCTCGAACCTGCGCTGCCATTCAATAAGATCATGGCTGATCTTTTTGTGGACTCAGCTCCACTTACCCGCCCGCTCACCATAACCCTTAATTCCTTTACTGTTCAAAAATGTATCTATCCTTGCCTTAAAAACATTCAATGAGGTAGCCTCAACTGCTTCACTGGGCAGGGAATTCCACAGATTCACAACCCTTTGTGTGAAGAAGTTCCTCCTCAACTCAGTCCTAAATCTGCTTCCCCTTATTTTGAGGCTATGCCCCCTAGTTCTAGTTTCACCCGCCAGTGGAAACAACTTCCCTGCTTCTATCTTATCTATTCCCTTCATAATCTTAAGTGTTTCTATAAGATCTGCCCCACAAGGATAGGGCGGCGCGGTCGCACAGTGGTTAGGGCGGCGCGGTAGCACAGTGGTTAGCACTGCTGCTTCACAGCTCCAGGGACCTGGGTTCGATTCCCGGCTTGGGTCACTGTCTGTGTGGAGTTTGCACATTCTCCTCGTATCTGCGTGGGTTTCCTCCGGGTGCTCCGGTTTCCTCCCACAGTCCAAAGATGTGCGGGTTCGGTTGATTGGCCAGGTGAAAAAAAAATTGCCCCTTAGAGTCCTGAGATGCATAGGTTAGTGGGATTAGCGGGTAAAATATGGAGGGGTAGGGCCTGGGTGGGATTGTGGTTGGTGCAGACTCGATGGGCCGAATGGGGTTTCTATGATTCTAGTTTCTCAGAAGGAATTGAGGAAGAAGCTTGTGAGAATTGTAGCAGAACTCCTGAACTTTAACCCTTCTGACCAAGCGCCCTCCAATCTCATTTCCATTTGATGCTTAATTTTCAGAAATCCATGCTTTTTAAAATTCGCTCTTGTGATGTGGGCATCAGTGGCGAGGCCAGCATTTATTGCCCATCCCTAGTTGCCCTTGAGAAGGTGGTGGTGAGCTGCCTTCTTGGACCGATTCAGTCTGTGTGGTCCATGCTGGAGGTGTTAACTGCAGCATGGACCACACAGGGAGGAGCCTCTGTTAATGATCATCATGAATGCCTCTCCCCAGGGCAGCCAAACATGCTGCGATTAAACTGGGAGCAGCAGGTTAGGTGAGAGTTCTTATTTTTAGCTTCCCCTTGTCACCCAAGTTGACACTTTCTCACCTGTCAGAGAGCGCGGAGGAGGATTAAAACTCCCTCATTTAATCTCATAATCAGAGACACAACTTTGGTTAATATAATGTGTGACTGACGAGAGTAATTGTAAATAACTGGGTTCACTTGTTTACATGGTGTTGTGATAGACAGAGTGTGCTGATTACATAACGGTGAAATCACAATGGAATGATGTTACTTGCTGCATAGCTCGTTGCATTGGGCACGATCACTGATTGCACGATTGCATGGCTATAAAACAGACTAGTTAATAATTGCCATACAGTTTCTCAAGTTTTCAATCTCACCGGGTATTATTCAGTCAGCAGGTCACAGAAACATAGAAGCTAGGGGCAGGAGGAGGCCATTCGGTCCTTCGAGCTTGCTCCGTCATTCATCACGATCATGGCTGATCATCCAACTCAATAACCTAATCCTGCTTTCCCCCCATAACCTTTGATCCCGTTCGCCCCAAATGCCACATTTAGCCGCCTCATAGAATCCCCACAGCGCAGAAGAGGCCATTCGGCCCATTGAGTCTGCACCGACCACAATTCCACACAGGCCCTATCCCCATAACCCCTCCTGTCTATCCTGCTAATCCCCCTGTCACTAGGGTCAATTTGACAATCCACCTAACCCGCACATCTTTGGACTGTGGGAGGAAACCGGAGCACCCGGAGGAAACCCACGCCGATACAGGGAGAACGTGCAGACTCCACACAGACAGTCACCCTGAGGCCGGAATTGAACCCGGGTCCCTGGCGCTGTGAGGCAGCAGTGCTAACCACTGTGCCGCCCATTGAATGCATTCAATGTTTTGGCATCAACTACTTCCTGTGGTGATGAATTCCAAAGGCTCACCACTCTTTGGGTGAAGAAATGTCTCCTCATCTCCGTCCTAAATGATCTACCCTGAATCCTCAGACTGTGACCCACGGTTCTCGACTCCCCCACCATCGGGAATATCCTCCCTGCATCTACCCTGCCTAGTCCTGTTAGAATTTTATAAGTCTCTAAGAGATTCCCCCCCCCCCCCCTCATTCGTCTAAACTCCAGCGAAAACAATCCTAACCTAGTCAGTCTCTCCTCATACATCAGTCCCCGGAATCAGCCTGGTTACCTTTCGCTGCACTCCCTCGAGAGCAAGAACCTCCTTCCTCAGAAAAGCAGACCAAAACTGCACACAATATTCTGTGTGGTCTCAAGGGTCGGTTTAGCTCAGTTGGCCGGATGGCTGGTGTGTGATGCAGAACAATGCAAACTGTGTGGGTTCAATTCCCGGACTACCTCACCTGAGGGGTAGTGACCCTCAGGTTAAATCACCTCCAGCCTGTGGCCATCTGTGGCCATCTGGAACTATGGTGGCTTTAGCTTTGTTTTTCAGTCATGACAGTAGGGGGTCGAAACATATGCAGGTCACTTACCTGAGATTAAAACAAAGAGCTAGAAAAAATCTCAGCAGGTATTTGATTTGATTTATTATTGCCACATGTATTAACATACAGTGAAAAGTATTGTTCCTTGGGCGCTATACAGACAAAGCACACCGTACATAGAGAAGGAAACGAGAGAGTGATGCGCTACTCAAACACGAGGCATGAAGCTCAGTAAATGAAAGGCTTTTATTTACTGTAATGAAGCTGCCAGAACTTATGTACACTATCCCAGACTGAAGGGGTCCCGGCCAGAGCAGGGACTCTTATACCTCTCCCAGGAGGCGGAGCCCGACTGGGATGTGCCACAACACTACAGTACAAAGGTGTAACAACCCCACCCTAACCCCAACAGCAACAATAGCACAACCCAACAGTAACATATGTACATCCTTGTAGTACTGGCCAGCCCCTGGCTCAGTACTATCCAGTGGGAACAAACGATGGTTCACCACAGAGAGAGTGCAGAACGTAGTGTTACAGTCATAGCTAGGGAACTTAGTGCAAGGTAGGTCCATTCAAAAGTCTGATGGCAGCGGGGAAGAAGCTGTTCTTGAGTCGGTTGATACGTGACCTCAGACTTTTGTATCTTTATCCCGACGGAAGAAGGTGGATGAAAGAATGTCCGGGGTGCGTGGGGGTCCTTAATTATGCTGGCTGCTTTGCCGAGGCAGCGGGAAGTGTAGATGGAGTCAATGGATGGGAGGCTGGTTTGCGTGATGGATCGGGCTACATTCACGACCTTTTGTAGTTTATTTTCGGCATTGGGCAGAGCAGGAGCCCATACCAAGCTGTGATACAACCAGAAAGAATGCTTTCTATGGTGCATCTGTAAAAGTTGGTGAGAGTCGTAGTTGACATGCCAGATTTCCTTAGCCTTCTGAGAAAGTAGAGACGTTGGTGGGCTTTCTTAACTATAGCGTCAGTGTGGGGGGACCAGGACGGGTTGTTGGTGAACAGGTCTGGCAGTATGCATGGAGAGAGATACAAAGCTAATAATTCGGGTCCAATATCACTCTTCTTCGAAGGAAGACTTTTTCTTTTTATTTCAGAATTCCAGCATACACAGTATTTTAGTTTGATTTTAGCAGTCGCTGTTTAAATTGTGTATCCCCCCCCCCACCACCCCCCCCCCCCCCCCTTCCTCTGTCCCACCAATATTAGCTGTGTTGATGGAGTGTCCCCCATCTAAGGTGGCCTACATTTGGGGCTCAAGTTATAATCCACTTCACGTTCTGCATTTGATCATATTCCTGCTACTGTTATTAATGCAAATTACTGGTATTAAACATAATTTCAGACCAAAGGACTGATCATTTTTTGCAATTTGCTATTCAA
The DNA here is from genome assembly GCF_964213995.1 of Mustelus asterias. Classification (NCBI taxonomy): domain Eukaryota; kingdom Metazoa; phylum Chordata; class Chondrichthyes; order Carcharhiniformes; family Triakidae; genus Mustelus; species Mustelus asterias. The sequence continues at coordinate 9,113,577 of NC_135825.1, read as the reverse complement.
TTTGTTCCAGACGCTAACAATGGCTTATCAGCACAAAACACAAATAGTAAACATTTTTAAAACCAAACCTCAGCGCAATGGGTCAACTTGGTAGATATTTATGAGTTATATTTGATATTTTCAAAAGTATATATAAGGATATGATCCCGAGTGTTTGTCTGATTCATTCTCTGAGGATGTAGCAACATCTAAAGCTCAGGATTTACATATTTCCAATCGGGAAGTAATGTCCAGCACATTGTTAAAGATTTAATGGAATCATTACATTCTGTCCAATGTGATGCTTGAATAACTAACCTGCAAGCATGGGTTCAAACCTGTTATACAGAGATTTCAGAGCAGTTGACAGTTAGGATCCAAATTCCATAACTTGCATTATTTGCTATTGTCTGTTTATGCACCCTTTATGGACTTACATTGCACAAAGCATTAGAAATACATTATTCATCCCACCATGCCCATGTCACTGTTTATGCTTCATATTAGTCCCCTTTTTCATCTAACCCATCAACATAATCTTCCATTCCTCTCTCCCCAAGCTCCCTCTTAAATGCATCAGCGCGAGTCTTCACAACTACGCTTCAAGGTAGAGAGTTTCACATTGAAACCCCACTCTGGGTCAAGATATCTTTCTGCCTTTATACCCGATTGGGTTTATTAGTGACCATATAATGTCTGGAATTAAGAATCTGCTGATGACCCTGAAACCATTGTGGATTGTCAGAAAAACTCATCTGGTTCACTAATTTCCTTTAGGGAAGGAAATCTGCCATCCTCACCCGGTCTGGCCTACATGTGACTCCAGAGCCACAGCAATGTGGATGATTCCCTACAGCCCTCAGGCAACTAGGGATGGGTAATGAATGCTGGCCCAGCCAGCGATGCCCATGTCCCATGAATGACAAAAAAAAACTATTTATGGCAGCTAGTTCCTGTTGGAATGCATGTCAGAATATCTTCTCTATGTCTAATTTTTCACTTCCAGTGTCATTCACTGAAATCTTGCTGCCGTTTGTTATAGCCCACCAAAGTGCCAGGACTTGCGCTGGTGCTTGGTGCAGAGAGCAGACGCGACGTGGGTGCTTCCCTCAGTGGTTCCTCCTCGGGTGTCAAGGGGGGATGCCTAAGGGTCAGCGGCGAGTCCTCAAGGTGGCCCCTCTGAGGGAGAAACGGATTGTGTCATTTAGAACATCCTCACTGAGTGTCTTCGCAAGTCCAATGGTAGCTTGCCTCAACAGACACATTCCTCACCGAGGTTCTGCGATTGGCCAATCTATGGGAACTCTGGATTTGCCCTCCCCACTGGAGATATCACAATCCAGCCATTCCTGAACATTCCCCCAGTCCCTCACCAGCCCACTGAACTTCTCCTGTCCTCTGACACCACCCCCTCTCCAATTCCTGAGGACCTTGCTCCTCGCTTGCTTTCCATGTCCAAGGTGTCCATCTCAAGCATGGACAGGATCAGATGCTGGACACCCCACCACTTGTTCACAGTTCTGCCTTCCACAAAGGTGAAGTGGCATCAGGAACCCATTCTGTTGGGAATACTGCATCTGCGATATTGGAATGTTCCATAATGCTTCAATATGTTGCACCAATGGACCATCCAATGCTCCCTTCCCCTGAATTGAACAAGTGTATTTTGTTACTCCAGCCTTTACCTGTGACACCATTCCAGCCTCACAAGCCTCCGCCCAGAAGAACCAGCTTCAAGTGTCCATCAGAATGGGGTCTCCTCACCCTTCCATATAAACAAGGTAGACGGCCAAATCTCCCACAGGGACACGCACTAAAGGGTGAGTGGTGCCCACCCTGAGCATCACTACTTACGACAACCCTCCAAGACATCTATCCTCAGTTCCATGTCAAGTTGGGATTGACCCTTACAGAGGACTGGTCGCCACACTACCGAAAGGATGTTAATGCATTGGAAAGAGTGCAGAAGAGATTTACCAGGATGTTGCCTGGTTTGGAGGATATGGACTATGAAAAAAGGTTGAACAAACTTGGATTGTTTTCATTGGAGCGTCGGAGGATGAGGGGGGGCCTGATAGAGGTTTACAAGATTATGACAGGCTTGGATAGAGTGGATAGTCAGTCTTTTTCCCAGAGTCAAAGAGTCAATTACTCAGGGGGCATTGGTTGAAAGTGAGAGGGGGTAAGTTTAAAAGAGATGTAAGGGACAATGTAGGTGGTCTGATTAATAAATTTGCAGATGATACAAAAATTGGGGGTGTAGCGGAAAGTGAGAGAATTGTCAGAGGGGGAAAGTTTAAAAGAGATGTAAAGGGAAAGTTTTTCACACAGAGGATGGTGAATGCCTGGATCGCGCTGCCGGAGGAGGTGATGGAAGCAGATTCTATAACAACGTTCAAGAGGCATTTGGATAGATACATGAATAGGCAGGGAATAGAGGGATATGGACCACATAGAGGCAACAACATTGGATTAGAGTGGCACCTGTGTTGGCAAAGACTTAGTGGGCCGAAGGGCCTGTTCCTGTGCTGTACTGTTCTTCGTTCTTCCTCTCAGCACTGAGGATCATTGAACCGTTTCCAACATTGGACCCATGTGTGATGTACAAAATCGTGGCTGCTCACCTGCCCAGCCATCTCTGTCCTGACCTCCTTTGTCTGCTGGGCTGGCCCCCTCTCGCCATCCTGCAGTACGTGTATTTCAGGCTGGGCACTCACTGGAGCGTGCAGGCTGTTGTCTGGGAGTTGTGGAGCAGAGCGCCCACCAACATTGGCATCCCACCTGTTTATAGTTTATTTATTAGTGTCACAAGTAGGCTTACCTTAACACTGCAACAAAGTTACTGTGTGAAAATCCCCTAGTCGCCACACTCCGGCGCCTGTTCGGGTACACTGAGGGAGAATTTAGCATGGCCAATACATCTAATCAACACATCTTCCGAACTGTGGAAGGAAATCAGAGCACCCGGAGGAAACCCACGCAGACATGGGGAGAACGTGCGGATTCAGCACAGACAGTGACCCAAGCCGGGAATCGAACCCGGGTTCCTGGCGCGGTGAGGCAGCAGTGCTAACCACTGTGCCCCCACCAGGTGCTAGGGCCATCACTCTTACCACATTTTGCACTCTCCCATCTACAGCTCCATTCGTCTCCTCTCCCAACCCCTGGCAGCCTCAGGGGGAGCTGGCCGGACTCGCCTTATACCCCTTTGCGGATCACCATTCAACCTGGGACCCACCACATTCCCGCACTGCTCTCAGCACAGCACTGGCCGCATGCCACACTGTGGGCAGCCTGTAACTGGTCAGCCAGCACGAAATCACGGCGTTCCGACACATTCGCGGGCAGAAGGGGGGCAGCCCAGGCCCTTCCGGGCCCACCAATCACGTATACGCGACAAGTGTACAATTCAGATCCCAGCTTTTACCATCGAGCCTGAATATTCTGTTCCCTTTAAAAGCTTAACAATCTAAATCCCTTCTAAAACACGATATAGTTCTCTGAAAAGGCTGATGGTAGGAGTCCTGTAATGGAATAGATGTACTGTTTTCCATCAATGGTAAAAACGTTACTAACAGGAGCCCCTCTGACATCTCTTACAGCAGCGTTGTATAGCTGACAGAAAATGGCCCTGCAGTAAACAGGATAATGATCCTCTTTACCTGGTTTGCCAAACTCCCAATGGAGCGGCTTTGTGCATTTCTCGCTGAAGTTAGCAGTCAAGAGCAACTATTATTCCAGTCTCACAATATTTATGCACAACCTCGTTGAACCTAAATTTAAATTGACTATAATGGCCCCTCGACGCAAGTTCTTCAATTGCACCGTGCTCGAGATTCGATTCCGAGGGTTATACGATTATTATTGAACTTTTCCGCTCTGCCCCCTACCCGCCAGCCTTGTCCACGTGTGGTCTAATTCCTGCTCTTTCTTCTAACTGGAGGATGGGATGGGTGAGCCATGCTGCCAGGAATTTATGTTTGGAAAGGGAAGTGAAAGACCTCTCAGCTTCCCAAGTCTTCCCGCTTTCACAGTTTTGCCTTCCACAAGGATAAACAGCCTTTAGGTACCTATTCTGTCAGGAATGACACGTGGGCGGCATGGTGGCACAGTGGTTAGCACTGCTGCCTCACAGCACCAGGGACCCGGGGTTTCGATTCCTGGTTCGGGTCACTGACTGTGTGGAGTTTGTACATTCTCTCCATGTCTGTGTGGGTTTCTTCCGGGTGCTCCGGTTTCCTCCCACAGTCCAAAGATGTGCGGGTTGAGTGGATTGGCCATGCTAAATTGCCCCTTAGTGTCAGGGGGACTAGCCAAGGTAAATGCATGGGGTTATGGGGGTAGGGCCTGGGTGGGATTGTGATCAGTGCAGACTCAATGGGCTGAATGGCCTCTTTCTGCACTATAGGATTCTATGATTCTATAGCTCTAAGTGCAATGGGCTAGCCACATCCCCTGCCTGATCTTGGTTTCACCCCTGCCTGGTAAGTTGATCCGGAGTGGTTCCATCCTGGGACAGTGCTCTGCTCTGCTTTCATGGACATTTTCTGTCACCCTGCTAATGACCAGATTAGTGATATTTCGTTTGGCAAGTTATCATTTGAACGCACGGTTGCTAGGATATTTTGGCTTTGTACATAGTCATGAGCTAATTGTGCCCCTTACCAACATGGACGAATTACCACCTTCACTTTGCTCTTAGCATTGATGCCAGTGTTGCCATCTCTGGAATGGGCACATTTCTGGAGTTGCATTACATGACCGACCCACTCTCACATACCCACCATTGGACACGCTCAATGGCCATCCCCAGCTAATTGGGACTTTTCACTGTCTACCTCAACGGGGACGAAGTGGAAAGGGTCGAGAGTTTCAAGTTTTTGGGTGTCCAGATCACCAACAACCTGTCCTGGTCCCTCCATACCGACACTATCGTTAAGAAAGCCCACCAACACCTCTACTGATTCAGAAGACTAAGGAAATTTGGTGCGCCTCTATGACTCTCACCAACTTTTACAGCTGCACCATAGAAAGTATTCTTTCTGGTCGTGTCACAGCTTGGTATGACTCCTGCTCTGCCCAAGACGGCAAGAAACTACAAAGGGTTGTGAATGTAGCCCAGTCCATCACACAAACCAGCCTCCCATCCATGGACACTGTCTACACTTCCCATTGCCCCAGAAAAGCAGCCAGCATAATTAAGGACCCCACACACCCCGGACATACTCCCTTCCACCTTCTTCCGTCGGGAAAAAGATACAAAAGTCTGAGGTCACGTACCAACCGACTCTTCCCTGCTGCCTTCAGACTTTTGAATGGACCTACCTCACATTAAGTTGATCTTTCTCTACACCCTAATTATGACTGTAACACTACATTCTGCACTCTCTCTTTTCCTTCTCTATGAACGGTATGCGTTATCTGTATAGCGCACAAGAAAAACAATACTTTTCACTGTATACTTGTAAGGGACTGAGAAAAATGGGGATTTGTGGGGAAGACATTTACAAGTGTTCTTTGTCCCTTGTGGGTTTCAGTGTCCTATTTGCTGAACAGGATGCTGTTTGTTGAGTGATGTGGGCTGGGCAAATTGAATTGCTCTGGGGGCAGGGAGAAAAAAAAGGCGCCAGGAAGTGAAGCAGCGGCAGAGTAAGACGGGGAGTGTGCGGAGAGAGAGAGAGCCACGTTTTGAAGAGGAGCTTTTCCCAGGCAGTGAGAATTGGGTTTGGAGTGAGAGGCAGCCAGGCATTCTCCTGCCTGTTCTTTTCATTACTGCCGAGGAGGACAGCCTTCAGCGCACTCGACCTACGTTGCTGCACGGATAGCTCGCGGCACCTCTGCCTCCTGCGGCATCATCTTCCACACGTGTCTCTCTCCTGGACTGTGTGTGTGTCGTGAGCAATTGGTGGGGACTATACAATCCAACTGGAACAGTATCTACAAGTGTGTTACTGAGGACGAGGTTCCCCATGTGTGCACCAACGGATGGGCCCCAACGGTTATAGATCAGAGCTCTTGGTGATGTTTTGAACATTTTTTTTCAGGGTTGAAACTGTTTGGTGGGAAGATCTTCGGTTTGGGATTCTTTACCTGTTGTACGTCTGTTAATTATATTTGTTATTAAATTTATTTTTGATATTCCGATTACAGTACTGACATTTATGGGTAAACAGGGAATTAGCCAAATCAACATCAACCGCTAGGAATTCGGGATCCTGTTGATTGAATATTTAAATAGTAACCCCATATAGTGGTCAGCAGGGGGTTACATGCTAATACATGTGACAATAATAAATCAAATCAAATCAAACCAGGGTTAGCCTCACGAAGGATTGCCGCAGATTTCCAGAGCCAGCCATACTGGCTAACGCAGGGCGAGTTGGAGGCCAAGGAAGGAGCAGAGTCGAGCGACCATCGAGAAGGGGGCAGCTAAGTTTGGACAAATTCACTGTGAATGAGGCATTCTGCTTACTGATTGGCTGCTGTATTTGTTGACATAATGATGACCACAATTTCAAAGTAGCTAACTGGCTGCAAAGCACTCTGGACTGTTCTACATGTTTCGATTACTGGGGCTATAGGGATATGGGGGGAAGGGGGATCAGGATATCTAATTTAGAACATAGAATAGTACAGCACAGCACAGGAACAGGCCCTTCAGCCCACAACGCTGTGCCGAACAGGACGCCAAATTAAACTCATCCCTTCTGCCTGCCCTTAGTCCATATCCCTCAATTCCTTGCATATTGATGTGCTGATCTAAAAGCCCCTTAAACCCCCCCATCATATCTGCCTCCACCACCATCCCTGTCTTCCACTCGCAGTGCAAAAAACTTGCCCCTCCCATCTCCTTTGAACTTTCCCCCTCTCAGCTTAACTGTCTGCCCCCTAGTATTAGACATTTCAACCCTGGGAAAAAGATTCTGACTGTCACCCTATTTATGCCTCTCATAATTTTATAGACTTCTATCAGGTCTCCCCTCAGCCTCCGCCGCTCCAGAGAAAACAACCCTCGTTTGTCCAGCCTCTCCTTATAGCTCATTCCCTCTAATCCAGGCAGCATCCTGGTAAACCTCTTCTGCACCCTCTCCAAAGCCTCCACATCCTTCCAGTAATGTGGCGACCAGAATTGCACCCAAGACTCATGATCATAATGAGTGGCGGAGCAGGCTCGATGGCCTAATCCTGTTTCTAGTTTCTCTGTTCTGGGTTTGTAAAAGGTGCTATATTAATGCAATAATATAAATTAAGGATTTCCATTAATTTACAAAAATCAACGTTACCTAAAGACATTACCCGGTCATTATCACGGTTCTCATAGATTCATAGAATCCCACAGTGCAGAAAGAGGCCATTCGGCCCATCGAGTCTGCACCAACCACAATCCCACCCAGGCCCTACCCCTACATATTTACCCACTAACCCCTCTAACCTATGCATCCTGGGACACTAAGGGGCAATTTAGAATGGCCAATCAACCTAGCTCGCACATCTTTGGACTGTGGGAGGAAACCGGAGCACCCGGAGGAAACCCACGCAGACACAGGGAGAATGTGCAAACTCCACACAGACAGCAACCCGAGCCGGGATTCGAACCCAGGTCCCTGGAGCTGTGAAGCAGCAGTGCTAACCACTGTGCTACCGTGCCGCCCCACGTTTGTGGGATCCTGCTGTGTACAAATTGGCTGCTTTGTTTCCTACATTAGGAAAGTGACTTGACATCAAGAGTACCTCACTGTAAAGGGCTTTCGGATGTCCTGAGGTTGAGAAAGGCGCTATATAAATGCATGTCATTCTTCTCTTTCTTTTACACATGTCTGCCGTTTCCTGGTTCACATTTCTTTGTTACTTTTGTTCAGGATCACCTGACTGAACTCCATCACATGACACCCTGAGGGTCATGGGCAGGGGTGTCAAGTGAGATCGCTGTGGGCTCAGTTGTGAATAATAGAGGATGTTCAACACTTATAGTGCCTTCCTCAGGATGCATAGAATGAAGAAGTGATGGTCTAGTGGTGTTATCGCTAGACTATTAATCCAGAAACTCAGCTAATGTTCTGTAAACCTGGATCCGAATCCCACAATGACAGATGGTGGAATTTAAATTCAATGAAAAATATCTGGAATTAAGAATCAACTGACCACCATGGTTTCATTGTCAGAAAAACTCATCTGGTTCACTAATGTCCTTTAGGGAAGGAAATCTGCCATCCTTACCTGGCCTGGCCGACATGTGAGTCCAGAGCCACAGCAATGTGGTTGACTCTCAACTGTCCTTGGGCAACTAGGGATGGGCAATCAATGCTGGCCAGCCAGCGACGCCCATGTCCCACGAATGAATTTTAAAAATTGAATCATAGAATCCCTACAGTGCAGAAGCAGGCCATTCGGCCCATCGAGTCTGCACCGTCTCTCTCTGATAGAGCATCTTATTCAGACCCTATCCTAACCCTACGTATTTACACATCTAATCCCCCTAACCTACACATCTTGGGACACTAAAGGGCAATTTAGCATGGCCAATCAATTTAGCCTGCACATCTGTGGACTGTGGGAGGAAACCAGAGCACCCGGAGGAAACCCACGCAGACACGGGGAGAACGTGCAAACTCCACACAGACAGTGACCCGAGGCTGGAATTGAACCCGGGTCCCTGGCGCTGTGAGGCAGCAGTGCTAACCACTGTGCCACACATCATCCACGACTGGGAAAATGGTGAACGTGGGAAGGAATAGTGTTATGAAGTTAAGTTTGTGAAGGTGGAATTTGATGTTGTTAAAGATGTAAAAAATTGTAAGGATGCTGGAGGGAAAAAAAAACATTGTGTGGTCCCTTTAAAAGCTGGTGTTTTGTTTTAGTGCTCGGAGGTTGGAAATGTAAAGTACATACAGGGTCCAATCGGAAAAGTCAAGCAGAAGTCTTGACAAGGCAACCTGTTTTTTTTAAATTTAGCCCAATCAATTTAAAGCAGGCACTCAGCTACCAAGAACCTATTAAATTTGAATTTGATGTTGTTGACAACATCAAACCAATTCTATTATAGGAAAATTGATAGGTCATCACAGGTATAAAAGAGAGTACAGGGGGAAAACCACGAGAGCAACAGAAGAACTGCCACCTCTCAAGCCTCAAGAAGGAGAGAGCAGCTCTCAACTCTGCCAGCTTTAGATATCTCTTAAGAGAATGCAACATCTAACTAGCAAAAGGTACCAAATTAGAAGGAACTTGCAGACAGAGGAAACAACAGAAGAGCTTCAAAAGATTCCGAAAGCCACAAACCTGGTTGTATATTTGCGAGTGACCAAATTCTATTATTATATATTTTTTGGCTAATGACTGAGTTTTATATTTATTTCAACAGAATTCCATTAGAATCTTATTTTATTCGGTATGTTACTTGTCTAGATGAAGATCCCAGTTAGTTAAATAAGTAAATTGTTAAGTGTTTATGTTAAAGTGAGTGTCAAGTATTTCTTTAGTTAACCGCTAAACGTAACTGAAGAACAGTTTCACACCTTCCCACACACTTTTAACAGATTACGAGACGAGGGATTCCTCCTTGGGGGATTCGACGTGGCTTCTCCAAAGGGGGAATAACCTCTGCATCGTAATAATGGGGACATGGAAAAATTCTTCCGTGTTACCCTTGAAACGTTGCAAACATTATCCTTGCTGCCGTGATCATGGTGCTGGGGACAAGACAGTGAATGTTTCATTTGCTGGTCCAAGGTCCTTTGTCTCTGCTCAGTTCTGAGCCGATTGTGGTGATCCTGTTACGAGTGATTAAACCGGTTGTGACACATTTTGTTTTATTTAGACTGGGGCGTTGGAGAGGCCGACTCTCTCTCCCCTGATGAGGGACAGTTCCTGAAATCGTCCTCATGCTGATCAACTTTCATCATGCTTAGCGCTGCGACAGCTTGGCCTGAAAGCTGACCTCAATTTGCCACCATACATAGTTGTCGGGGGCCTAGGCTGGGAGTGCAAGCCCCTTCAGCGCAATCACAGTCACTGCAGACCTAAGTAAACAATGCAATGTCACTCAGAAAACTTGGTGCATTAAACTTGCAGAACTTTAGAGCAAGGCTCCCAGGTAGTCTCTAAATGGAGGTTTCTGCTTCAGCTGTCCCATTGCAGCTGGAACATCACAATACAGCAAGTTCACTGCAGCAGCTGATAGAACCATAGAGTGGCAACAGCGCAGAAGGAGGCCATTCGGCCCGCAATGTTCATGTTGGATCCCTGTCAGAGCAGCACGGTGGCACAGTGGCTAGTCCCTGATACGCTGCAGGAAAGGATGTCCCGAGGCATGGTACATTGGGGAGACCATGCAGACGCTACAACAACGGATGAATGAACACCGCTCGACAATCACCAGGCAAGAGTGTTCTCTTCCTGTTGGGGAACACTTCAGCGGTCACGGGCATTTGGCCTCTGATCTTCGGGTAAGCGTTCTCCAAGGCGGCCTGCACGACACACGACAGCGCAGAGTCGCTGAGCAGAAACTGCTAGCCAAGTTCCGCACACATGAGGGCGGCCTCAACCGGGATCTTGGGTTCATGTCACACTATCCGTAATCCCCATGACTTGCCTGGGCTTGCAAAATCTCACTAACTGTCCTTTCTGAAGACAATACACATCTCTTTAAACTGTGCTTAATCCTCTCTCCACTCTCATTGTCTGTACCTTTAAGATTTGATTACCTGTAAAGACTCGCATTCCAACCATTATTTTGTAAATTGAGTTTGTGTCTTTATATGCCCTGTTTGTGAACAGAACTCCCACTCACCTGACAAAGGGGCAGCGCTCCGAAAGCCAGTGGCTTTTGCTACCAAATAAACCTGTTGGACTTTAACCTGGTGTTGTGAGACTCCTTACGGTGCTTACCCCGGTCCAATGCTGGCATCTCCACATCATGCACAGTGGCTAGCGCCAGGGACTGAGGTTCAATCCCAGCCTCGGGTGACTGCCTGTGTGGAGTTTGCACGTTCTCCCCGTTCCGGGTTTCCTCCCACACTCCTAAGATCATAGAAGCCCTACAGGGCAGAAGCAGGCCATTCGGCCCATCGAGTCTGCACCGATCACAATTCTACCCAGGCCCTATTCCCGTCACCCCACATATTTACCCTGCTAATCCCGCTGACACTAGGGCTAACTTAGCATGGCCAATCCACCTAGCCCTCGGGTCTTTGGACTGTGCGAGGAAACCAGAGCACCCGGAGGAAATCCACACAGATGCAGGAAAAATGTGCAAACTCTACACAGACAGTGTGGAATTGAACTCGGATCTCTCGCGCTGTGAGGCAGCAGTGTTAACCACTGTGGCACCGTGTTGCCCACATATGCAGGTTAAGTTGATTGGCCATGCTAAATTGGCCCTTAGTGTCAGGGGGATTGGCAGGGCTAATGCGTAGGGCTATGGGGATAGGGCCTGGGTAGGATTGTTGTTAGTGCAGGCTCAATGGGCTGAATGGCCTTCTCCTGCACTGTAGGGATTCTATGATTCTAAGAGCTACTCAGCCAGTCCCAGTCTTCTCATGTTGCCCCTCAACATTTTTCTCTTCAGATAATTGTCCAATTCCCCTTTGCAAGCCTTGATTGAATATTTTCAGAATACTGAAAGGCCTGGATAGAGTGGACGTGGGGAAGCTGCTTTCATTAGTAGGAAAGACTATGTTCCGAGGGCACAACCTCAGGCTAAAGGGATGACCCTTTAGAACCGAGATGAGGAGGAATGTCTTCAGCCAGAGGGTGGTGAATCTGTGGAATTCATTGTCACAGAAGGCTGTGGAGGCCAGGTCACTGAGTGTATTTAAGATAGAGATAGATAGGGTCTTTATTAGTAAGGGGATCAAAGGTTACAGGAAAATGTGGGAGCATAGTGTGGGAGAATGACAGGATTTATTCCCACTTGGAAATAAGTGGACGTACTTGTGAGAGGCAACATGGTTTTGTGAAGGGGAGGTCGTGTCTCACGAGCTTGATCGAGTTTTTCGAGGAAGTGATGAAGATGATTGATGAGGGTAGGGCAGTGGATGTTGTCTACATGGACTTCAGTAAGGCCTTTGACAAGGTCCCTCATGGCAGACTGGTGCAGAAGGTGAAGTCGCATGGGATCAGAGGTGAACTAGCAAGGTGGATACAAAACTGGCTCGGTCAAAGAAGACAGAAGGTAACAGTGGAAGGGCGCATTTCTGAATGGAGGGCTGTGACATGTAGTGTTCCTCAGGGATCAGTGCTGGGACCTTTGCTGTTTGTAATATATATAAATGATTTGGAGGAAAATGTAACTGGATTGATTAGTAAGTTTGCGGACGACACAAAGGTTGTGGATTTGCGGATAGCGATGAGGACCATCAGCGGATACAGCAGGATATAGATCAGTTAGAGACTTGGACGGAGAGATGGCAGATGAAGTTTAATCCGGACAAATGTGAGGTAATGCATTTTGGAAGGTCTAATACAGATAGGAAATATACAGTGAATGGTAGAACCCTTAGGAGTATTGATAGGCAAAGGGATCTGGTGTACAGGTACACAGGTCACTGAAAATGGCAATGCAGGTGGAGAAGGTAGTCAAGAAGGCATACGGCATGCTTGCCTTCATCGGCCAGGGCATTGAGTTTAAAAATTGGCAAGTCATGTTGATGCTTTATAGTACCTTAGTTAGGCTGCACTTGGAATATAGTGTTCAATTCTGGTCGCCACACTACCAGAAGGATGTGGAGGCTTTGGAGAGGGTACAGAAAAGATTTACCAGGATGTTGCCTGGTATGGAGGGCATTAGCTATGAGGAGAAGTTGGAGAAACTTGGTTTGTTCTCACTGGAGCAACGGAGGTTAAGGGGAGACCTGATAGAAGTCGACAAGATTATGAGAGGCATGGACAGAGTGGATAGTCAGAAGCTTTTTCCCAGGGTGGAAGAGTCAATTACTAGGGGGCATAGGTTTAAGGCGCGAGGGGCAAGTTTTAAAAGAGATGTACGAGGCAGATTTTTTACACAGAGAGTGGTGGGTGCCTGGAACTCGTTGCCGGGGGAGGTCGTGGAAGCGGATACGGTCGTGACTTTTAAGGGGCGTCTTGACAAGTACATGAATGAGATGGGAATAGAGGGATATGGTCCCCGGAAGCGTTTTTAGTTAAGTCAGGCATCATGGTCGGTGCAGGCTTGGAGGGCTGAAGGGCCTGTTCCTCTGTTTAATAGAGTTGAGAAACATATCAGCCATGATTGGATGATGGAGCAAACCCAATGGGCTGAGTGGCCTAACTCTGCTCCTATATCTTATGGTCTTATGGAATCTGCCTTCACCACACTCTCAGCCAGTGCATTCCAGATCTTAGTCATTCCCAGCGCAACAAAACTATCTCCTCATGACGCCTATGGTTCTTTTGCCAATCACTTTTACGTTGGCGTGCTCCCCTTCCAACAATGTCTCCCAATCTACTCTATCCAGTCACCACATCATTATAGAAGCATCAGTCATACAGAGCCATTCATAGATTCATTAACTGAAGTTTTACCTCATTTTTCACCTCCTAATCTTGTCCAAATAAATGTACACGCATTGAAATAAACAGATCAAAAAATAACTTACGGTAACTTCGTAAAGATGTCAATAAATTACTGCAAACACTCCACTTTATCCTGTGAAAATAGACCCCTGCTGTGCTAATCCATCAGTGAGTCTCGGAGCTCAGCCAAGCATTCATAGCGAGGCTATCTGAAGAAATCGATGCCTGGCGTCTGTTTCTGTTGATGCAGTTCCCAGAAATCCCTTCACAGGCGAGTCTGTGGCTGCAGCTTGAGGCCCTTCCTACCTGCCCGGGGCACTGGCCCCAGCTTGCCACTGGGAGAGAACCTCCAGGCAGCTGTATCGTCTCCTGTCCTCCACTGTCTGCAGGGATGTTAATTCCATTTATTAATTTTATTCACGGAACATGGGCGTCACTGGCAGGCCAGCATTTATTGCCCATCCCTAGTTGCCTGAGGGCAGTTGAGAGTCAACCACATTGCTGTGGCTCTGGAGTCACTTGTAGGCCAGACCAGGTAAGGACGGCAAGTTTCCTTCCCTTAAGGACATCAGTGAACCAGATAGGTTTTTCCGACAATCGACAATGGTTTCACGGTCATCAGTAGGTTCTTAATTCCAGATATTTTTTATTGAATTCAAATTCCACCATCTGCCGTGACGGGATTCGAACCCAGGTCCTCAGTGTTTCACAAGTGTGTCACTGGCTATAAGGTGTTCTGAGGTGTGAAGGCCTTTGTATGAATTCAATTAATTTCTCTTTGTTGCATGCAACCATGGCAGGATTTGAACCGGGGTCCCGAGAACATTTGTTGAGTTTCTGGATGAATAGTCTAGCGATAATCTCACTAGGCCATCGCTTCCCCCAGTTGGCCTCCGTTGGGCGGCACGGTAGCACAGTGGTTAGCACTGCTGCTTCACAGCTCCAGGGACCTGGGTTCGATTCCCGCCTTGGGTCACTGTCTGTGTGGAGTTTGCACATTCTCCTCGAGTCTGCGTGGGTTTCCTCCGGGTGCTCCGGTTTCCTCCCACAGTCCAAAGATGTGCGGGTTAGGTTGATTGGCCATGCTAAAATTGCCCCTTAGTGTCCTGAGATGTGTAGGTTAGAGGGATTAGCGGGTAAATGTGTAGGGATATGGGAGTAGAGCTTGGGTGGGATTGTGGTCGGTGCAGACTCGATGGGCTGAATGGCCTGTTTCTGCACTGTAGGGTTTCTATGGTTTCTATAACAATAGGCCTTAATAGATTATCCCCTGCTTGTTGGGTAGTTACCCTGCTTCCCTCCCAGCCCCACTCCGAGGCTGAATTTTCTTTTGTTTTTTTTGGCTGAATGATTCTGTCACTCAGGTGAGAGAGCTGGAATTAGCAATATCGATGTCTGGAGCTAATTCAGCCATTGATTGCTGAGATTACACTTAAAACAAGGCCAACACAGAAAGAGGACATCAGTCCTCCATGGACTGCAGTCCATGCAGTCTGTGGAAGACCATTATCAGAACATTGACCTGATCACTCAGACACCTTGAGAGTGAGTGTGGTGATGTCTACCAGCAGGGTGCCAGGATCAGTTGAAACGGTGCTCTCTCTGTAATGGGCACATTTTTCAGTGAAAGAGTCCGCCTGGATATAGCTACTTGGTAAGATTGTTCATGAACAACTGTCAAACGTCCACCAGGAGAGCAGCACAAACATCATGGCGGCACGGTGGCACAGTGGTTAGCACTGCTGCCTCACAGCGCCAGGGACCCGGGTTCAATTCTGGCCTCGGGTCACTGTCTGTGTGGAGTTTGCACATTCTCCCCGTGTCTGCATGGGTTTTCTCCAGGTGCTCCGGTTTCCTCTCACAGTCTGAAGAGGTGTAGGTTAGGTGGAGATAGAGATATCTATCTATCTGTCTACCAATTTTTCAGCTCTGCTCCGGGGAGATAAATCCCAGCAACTCTAACTCCCCCTCGTGACAGATGTCCCTCACTCTTGGTATCATCCTGGTAAACCTCCTCTGAACCCTGTCCAAGGCCTGAACGTCCACCCGAAAGCATAGCCCCCGGATTAGGATGGCTCGGTGGCATAGTGGTTCGCACTGCTGCCTTGATTCTTGGGTTCGATATCCGGAGTTTGCACGTTGTCCCCGTGTCTGCATGGGTTTCCTCCCACAGTCCGAAAGACATGCTGGTTAGGTGCATTGGCCGTGCTAAATTCTCCCTCAGTGTACCCGAACAGACGCCGGAGTGTGGCGACTAGAGGATTTTCACAGCAACTTCATTGCAGTGTTAATGTAAGCCTACTTGTAACACCTAATAAATAAACTTTAAAATTAGACACAATTCTCCAGCTAACCAGTGATTGGTAATGTTGCAATAGTCTTCCTCATTTTATTGTATCCAAATCTCAAGTTACAAAGCCAAGGACCCAATGCATTTTCTCAAACATCTTACCTGATTTTTTGATGTTTTGATTTGATTTGATTTGATTTATTATTGTCGCATGTATTGGGATACAGTGAAAAGAACAAAGAACAAAGAACAGTACAGCACAGGAAACAGGCCCTTCGGCCCTCCAAGCCTGTGCCGCTCCTTGGTCCAACTAGACCAATCGTTTGTATCCCTCCATTCCTAGGCTGCTCATGTGACTATCCAGATAAGTCTTAAACGATGTCAGCGTGCCTGCCTCCACCACCCTACTTGGCAGCGCATTCCAGGCCCCCACCACCCTCTGTGTAAAAAACGTCCCTCTGATGTCTGAGTTATACTTCGCCCCTCTCAGCTTGAGCCCGTGACCCCTCGTGATCGTCACCTCCGACCTGGGAAAAAGCTTCCTACTGTTCACCCTATCTATACCCTTCATAATCTTGTATACCTCTATTAGATCTCCCCTCATTCTCCGTCTTTCCAAGGAGAACAACCCCAGTCTACCCAATCTCTCCTCATAGCTAAGACCCTCCATACCAGGCAACATCCTGGTAAACCTTCTCTGCACTCTCTCCAATGCCTCCACGTCCTTCTGGTAGTGCGGCGACCAGGACTGGACGCAGTACTCCAAATGTGGCCTAACCAGCGTTCTATACAGCTGCATCATCAGACTCCAGCTTTTATACTCTATACCCCGTCCTATAAAGGCAAGCATACCATATGCCTTCTTCACCACCTTCTCCACCTGTGTTGCCACCTTCAAGGATTTGTGGACTTGCACACCTAGGTCCCTCTGTGTTTCTATACTCCTGATGACTCTGCCATTTATTGTATAACTCCTCCCTACATTATTTCTTCCAAAATGCATCACTTCGCATTTATCCGGATTAAACTCCATCTGCCACCTCTCCGCCCAATTTTCCAGCCTATCTATATCCTGCTGTATTGCCCGACAATGCTCTTCGCTATCCGCAATTCCAGCCATCTTCGTGTCATCCGCAAACTTGCTGATTACACCAGTTACACCTTCTTCCAAATCATTTATATATATCACAAATAGCAGAGGTCCCAGTACAGAGCCCTGCGGAACACCACTGGTCACAGACCTCCAGCCGGAAAAAGACCCTTCGACCACTACCCTCTGTCTCCTATGGCCAAGCCAGTATTGTTTCTTGCGCAAAGTATACCATTCATTGAGATTGAAAGGAGAGTGCAGAACGTAGTGTTCCAGTCATAGCTAGGGTGTAGAGAAAGATCAACTTAATGTGAGGTAGGTCCATTCAAAAATCTGACAGCAGCAGGGAAGAAATTGTTCTTGAGTTGGTTGGCACGTGACCTGACTTTAGTATCTCGGCCTTTTGGCTAAGATGCAAATGAGATCAAGCCTTGGGGGGCGGAGACGTCTGCCTACTCCAATCAGCTTGGCTCATGTAGATCAGGCCCAGGACAGGAGTGTAGGCCCTGTCTTGTCAGCTTGGATCGGAAATGTCCCAACTTTGTTGAGACTCTGAATTGGACTTGATTTGATTGAATTGGAAAAGTATAAAAAAAATCTTTTTCCCAATGAAAGAAAGTGGAAGAGAGTATCAACTTGTCAAGAATTTATGAATATGCACCCCCTCACCTCCCCCACCGCTCCCCCCCCCACCCCCCCCCCCACCACCCCCCTACCTCCTGTTAGGACTGGGTTAACAGTGACCTCCACTTCAGTTCTAAATTGGATGTTAATAATTCAATGGAAGTCACCGGGATAGCAGGTGGCACTGGGTGTTGGGGAGAATTGTACGTGAAATTGAATCAAAGAAATAAAGGTAGTTTATGAAGAAGCAGAACTCGTGTCTCCTTTACTGAACTGCAACCGAGAGGCTCATACACCACCCACCTCCTCCCCACCATCTCCTACTCCGCCATGCCGCTCACTCTGCTTTTGTAATCCCCACTGGTACCGTACAGGCCTTTCATGTTATCGTGCTACATCCTAGCAGCAAACACACCTAAGTTGGAGGAAATGTTTGCGGAATATTTGATTAACCTTTTGTCTTTCCCCTCAGGATTTCTATTTGTCATCTTGCCTGTGACTTTTTTGAGCAGGAGTTCAAAAAAAAATAATCACATTGTCTTCCTTCCTGAAAGCAAACAGCATTTCGCAGACGTTGACTCTTGTCAAAAATGAATGACAGAATGCTATTTCTTTCTGAGCTCCTCCAATTCAAAGCTTGCTCAAGCAGCAAGACTATCATCGCCTGAGAGATTGAAAATGGCAGAAGAAGCCACAGAATGGAAATAGACAAAAGGAAACGGGGGAGGGCGGATAGGATTAGAGGGATAGTAGTTTCAATCAGGGCAGGCTCTCTCACCTCTTATCAAATTCAGAAAAACGCAGCTTATAAGTCTCGCTGCCGTAACTGGAAATGGAGCTTATCTGAGTTGGGGAAGAATAAAAAGTTAATGCATTCTCAGCAGACGGCGAGAGAAATTGAATCCAATCTCCTTAAAACTGGGCCCAAATGACTGGGATTATTTGGAAATAATTTTGGAGTTGGATGTAGCGTGGGTTTTAATTTGAACCAGTTCTGTTATTGACTATCTGCTCGGAACCCACTGAGATTATGCTCAGGAAAATCTCTGCTGTGTCCAATAAACCTGTCACCATAACGCTGTACACTTGAGCGCATTCCATTTTCATATACAAGAATGATTGGGGATAGCATCATACACACGACACTCATTTATTTCCAGGACGGTGTTGGCTCGGGAATTGGAAGCCATCTGACCAAAGGACATTGGAATTTGAGAAGAGGAAAAATGAACTGAATAAAAGCGAAATCAAATTTTAATCTAAATAAAGAGAAATGTCAAAAGCCTGACCTGCAGTGCATGTGTTCTCCCCCTCAGGTTTGCCAATGTTGAAATCTTTTATTCATTCATGGGACATGGGCATCATTGGCTGTCCGGCATGTATTGCCCAACCCGAGCTACCCCTGGAGGGCAGTTGAGAGTCAAACACATTGCAGTGTTAATGTAAGCCTACTTGTGACACTAATAAGTAAACAAAGTGAGCATCGACAAGCTCTTCGGCTGCAGCAGCGTCACAGCCGAGCTCAATCCTGCCTTTAGCCCACCTCCAACCATCTCCATTTCCCAGCACTCGACGGTGACCTTTAGCCCACAGGAAGTGAAGTCAACTGCAGTCACCAAGCAGCAGCTCTGACTGAGGGAAGCTCATTTAAATGCGTGACAAAATGTTTCTAGATGTAGGCAGGAGGGAAGCGTGCAGGTAAATAAGGATGTGAAAGGTTGTGCAGTAATGAGGGGGTGGCGCTTCGTGGGGGGTCAGTTTGGGGTGTGGTGTTAGGGTGAGGGCGGCTTGGTGGCACAGTGGTTAGCACTGCTGCCTCACAGCGCCAGGGACCCCGGGTTCGATTCCCGGTTTGGGTCGCTGTCTGCGTGGAGTTTGCACGTTCTCCCCGTGTCTGCGTGGGTTTCCTCCGGGTGCTCCGGATTCCTCCCACAGTCCAAAGATGTGCGGGTTAGGTGAATTGGCCAGGCTAAATTGCCCCTTAGTGTCAGGGGGACTAGCCAGGGTAAATGTGTCTGGTAATGAGGATAGGGCCTGGTTGAGATTGTTGTTGGTGCAGGCTCGATGGGCCGAATAGCCTCCTTCTGCACTGTAGGGATTCCATGATTCGATGATTGATCTAGTCCCAGTCCTAGACCTAGTCAGGTGGATGCAAAAGCTCGATTTGGTATTATTGTGGTAAACCACTGTTAGCTTATTACCTGCATATGTGACATGCCTGGACACATCCCTGCCGGCCCTACCCGAGACTCCTCCCTCCCCCGGTCCAGGTATAAAGGCAACTGCTCCCCACCGCCCTGCCTCAGTCTGGACCAGTTCATCGGCATGGGTGTGCTTCAAGTCTTTTGCTAATAAAAGCCTATTTGTTCTTGTATACAAACTAGTCTTTGCTCAATTGATGGTGCATCAATTATTCCAAAAGGGGCAGGGGATGGCTCTCTTACCTGCTGACCAATATTTGTCCCTTAACCAACATAAATTTGGAGCAGTACGGTGGCACAGTGGTCAGGACTGCTGCCTCACAGCGCCAGAGACCCGGGTTTAATTCTAGCCTCGGGTCACTGTCTGTGTGGAGTTTGCACGTTCTCCCCGTGTCTGCCTCATTTCCTCCGGGTGCTCCAGTTTCCTCCCACACTGCAAAGATGTGTGGGTTCAGTTGATTGGCCGTGCTAAATTGACCCTTAGTGTCAGGGGGATTAGCAAGGTAAATGCATGGGGTTGTGAGAGAAGGGCCTGGGTGGGATTGCAGTCAGTACAGACCTGATGGGCTGAATGGCCTCTTTCTGCACTGTAGGGATTCTATTCTATTCTATTCCAAATAGGAATCTAATCAATAGTTTTTAGTGGGAGCTTGCTGTGCAGAAAGTGGCCGCTGTATTTTGCACAACAGGCAACTCCTCTTCAGAATTACTTCACTGGCTGTGAGGTGCTTTGGGACATCCTGAGGTCATCAAACGTGTGAAACAAATGTAAGTTCTTTTTTGGTGCAACATCATTAGGATGCAGCATCATCCAGCAAGACGACTGAAACACAGGATTGCTTTCAGACCTGGAATCCTTCTAATGCCCCGGCCTTCAGGGGGAAGCGGATGTGAGTGAAGCCTGGAAAACTGGGATGTTTTATATAAAATGGCAGTTTAAGAATAGCTGCGCCACCTGAGGTTCAAATGGCTTCCGGGCACACGCTGTGATTGTCTTCAAACATCAGCGCTTTATTCCAGGGGCAGGTACCAGGGCTGTGCTCTCTGTCCAATTAGCCAGTGCCTGTCTTCGAGATCAAGTAATTGTTCCGGGGATTAGGTTTCCTCTCTGTCCCACAGCTCTCCAACTCTGCTAAACTTCCCAGAGCCACTGAGCTCATTTCTGCATCGAGGTTGCCACGGAGGCAGCAGAACGGCAAACGGATAATCTGATCGTCCGCTGCTTGTGGGATCTTGCTGTGCGCAAGTTGGCTGCCCCACCCATTTTTCCATCACGTTGCAGCAGTGGGACTCCCTACCAGGTGGAGTGATCGAGGTGAATCAGAGGGAGGCTGGGTAAGTACATGAGGGAGAAGAGGATAGAAGGTTATGTCGATTTTTAAAAATTCTTCCATGGGATGAGGCGGCACGGCGGCACAGAGGTTCGCACTACTGCCTCACAGCGCCAGGGACCCGGATTCGATTCCCAGTTTGGGTCACTGTCTGGGCGGAATCTGCACTGGAGTTCCCCCCCCCCTGTCTGCTTGGGTTTCCTCCGGGTGCTCCCATTTCCTCCCACAGTCTGAAAGACGTGCTGGTTAGGTGCATTGGCCATGCTAAATTCTCCCTCAGTGTACCCGAACAGGTGCCGGAGTGTGGCGACTGGGGGATTTTCACAGTAACTTCATTGCAGTGTTAATGTAAGCGTTACTTGTGACACTAATAAATAAACTTAAACTTAAACTTGTGTATTCACTCAAAACATGTAGAGATAGAGCGATATTATTCAGCATCTCCACATCACACTTCAACATTCTCAAAGCTTCAATGGATAAATCTGCAGAAGATAAACTTGTTCTGGTGTTACGCAAACATTATTTTGTACCGATATATATTTCCAAAGCAGGCATTTATAAAACAGACAGAACGTGTGACATAAGGATCAGAAATATGATTTATTTATTTTTGATACATTGTTGGAAGCCTGGGATAGATTACTTGAGTGGGGCAACATCTTTCAACTATGCAAGAAATGGTACAGTTAATGAGAATGTTTGCCACTTCTGCTGTATCGGAAAAGATAATGGAATTTGCTTGTAAAATCAATCTTGAGTAATCTCTCAAAAGCTGCTGTAATGCAATCGGACATATCCTTCTCAAGCTGGCACCATATATCAGCAGAGAAACCATACAGAACGAGCTTACAGATAGGAAGCATATGGAACGAGTTGACAGACAAAATCCATGCAGAATGGGGTCACTGACCTCTTGCATGATAAGTGCATGATCGGGTGGCACGGTGGCACAGTG
Organism: Mustelus asterias; assembly: GCF_964213995.1. Lineage (NCBI taxonomy): Eukaryota > Metazoa > Chordata > Chondrichthyes > Carcharhiniformes > Triakidae > Mustelus > Mustelus asterias. The sequence goes on along the minus strand of NC_135825.1, from coordinate 9,091,592 downwards.
GTTAGCACTGCTGCCTCACAGCGGCAGGGACCCGGGTTCGATTCCCGGCTTGGGTCACTGTCTGTACGGAGTTTCCCCCCCGTGTCTGCGTGGGTTTCCTCCGGGTGCTCCGGTTTCTTCCCACAGTCCAAAGAGGTTAGGTTGATTGGCCACGCTAAAATTGCACCTTAGTAGTCCAAGATGTGTAGGTCAGTCGGGGTCGGGGGGAGGGGGCTTAGTGGGGTAAGTACATGGGGTTACGGGGATAGGCCCTGGGTGGGATTGTTGTCGGTGCAGACTCGATGGGCTGAATGGCCTCCTTCTGCACTGCGGGGATTCTATGAAGTTGATTCAAAGAGATTCCAGCAGTGATCCCTGGAGTGAAGGCACTGATTTAAGGAGAGAGAAAAATGCAGAAGCCAAAAGAATCACAAATTAGAGAAGATTTAAACAACAGACGAGGAATAATGTAGAATGCTATTGATGTAGGGCAAGTCACTCCCTAGAAATGCGTAGAGTGAGAGAAGCAGAGTGCTTCATGCGTGGAAAGAAAGGACATTTGAGACACAAATGTGAAAGCAAGCGGGGCCTCTCCAATACAAGCAGAGTAAATAATCCAGCCATTGCGGAGTGCTGCCCACCATGTGGCCGAAACCCACCACCTTGCCCGCCACGGAACCGACGTGGGTGGGTGTCCGACAATGGAAATCTCCGTTGACCTCGGGGCGGGAATTTCCGGTATTCCCCGAGTGAGGCCGTAAAATCCCGCCCTGTGTCTCCAAACAACTCCGAACCTTGAAAAGAAAATTAGACATAAGACTATTATAGACCAAATTATTTTGACATCTGAATCCCTTTCGTAAAGTCAGGCTGACTCTGTCTAGTTCTACCACTGTTTACAAACTGCTCTGTTGTAAAATCTTTGACAATGGACTCTAGAATTACCCCTGGATGTTCCATTTCCATTCCCGGTCACCCTGCAGCCATCTCTCTGCTATCCCATCGATATGAAAACCGTTTACATCTATTTGCGCAATTAGTTCATCCACTTTATTGCGAATGCATAACGAATGCTCCTTAGGCAGCTGCTTCCAAACCCACAACCTCTTGCCGTCTAGAAGGACAAGAGCAGCAGACACATAGGAACACCACTACCTGGAGGTTACCCTCCAAGCCACTCACCATCCTGACTTACACAGAAACATAGAGACTAGAAGCAAGGGGAGGCCATTCAGCCCTTCGATCCTGCTCCGCCATTCATTTTGATCATGGCTGATCATCAAATTCAATATCCTGATTCCCCCCTTCCTCCCATATCCCTTGATCCTTTCAGCCCCAAGAGCTATATCTAATTTATTTTTGAAATCAGACAATGTTTTGGCCTCAACTACATTCTGTGGTAGTGAATTCCACACATTCACCACCCTCTGGGTGAAGAAATTTCTCCTCACCTCAGTTCATACCCCTTATTCTCAAACTATGACCCCTCGTTCTGGATTCCCCCACCACCGGGAACATTCTTTCTGAATCTACCCTGTCTAACCCTGTTAGAATTTTATAAGTTTCTATGAGATCCCTCCATTCTTCTAAACTCCAGTGAATAATAACTGGCTTAGTCTCTCCTCAACTTGGAAATATATCGCCACTCCTTCATTACTGCTGGGTCAAAATCCTGGGACTCCCTCCCTAATAGTACTGTGGGTGTACCGATACCCCAAGGACCGCAGCGGTTAAAGAAAGCAGCTCACCACCACCTTCTCCAGGGCAAATAGGGATGGGCAACAAATGTTGGCCAAGCCAGCAATGTCCACACCCTGTAAATGAATACCAAAAAAATGGCCAAATAGTTATTAGACTGAAATTGTTCCATTCTGCCTGATGCGAGGTGGTAAAGAGTAGGCTGAGTTTCCTGGTCAGCCATACTGCACAAAGCAATAAGCCAATGCAGTACTTTGCCAAGCATAATCATGGATCAATCCAATGGAAGTCCATGGTCACCATTGTACCTGCAGGTAGGAGGAGGATAGCTGAAGGACAGTTAGACCAAGTTGTAGCCCATATGGCCTGCTGCACTCCCAGTGCAATGTACACATTGTACATAGTTCTTTTATTCATTCGTGGGACATGGGCGTCGTTGGCTGGCCAGCATTTATTGCCCATCCTGAGTTGCCCGAGGGCAGTTGAGAGTCAACCACATTGCTGTCAGTCTGGAGCCACGTGCAGACCAGGACAGGTGAGGATGACATATTTACTTCCCTGAAGGACATTAGTGAACCAGATGGGTTTTTCTGACAATTGACAATGGTTTCATGGTCATCGGTCGATTCTTAATGCCAGATTTTTGCTACTGAATTCAAATTCCACCAACTGCCGTGGCGGGGTTCGAACCTGGAGCATTAGCTGAGTTTCTGGATTAATAGTCTAGTGGTAACACCACTCGGCCCTTGCCTCCCCGTAAGTCCATTGTGTTTGTTTTCACTGAAAAATAAATTGAATTGTGGAATTATGATCCCAAAACACAAAAAGAAATCCTGAGATCCAATACAATAAAGGGCATTGAGTTTATTGCAACAATGGCCTAAATCAGAGGCCTGTATGAAGTCTTATTTTCCACAATAAAATGTTGCTTGCTTGGTAGCTATTCATCAGCTTTTCCTAGTTTTTCAGATTGACATGTGAGTGAATTTTTGCAAAGGAACAGAGAGATGTCAGTGTAACATACACCACACTTTGAAGGTGCAGGACAAGTTGATAAGGCTGTTAAAAGAAAGAAAATTAGATCATAGAATCCCTACAGTGCAGAAGGAGGACATTCAGCCCATCGAGTCTGCACTGACAACAATCCCACCTCGGCCCTATCCCTGTAACCCCGCATATTTACCCCGCTAATCCCTCTAACCGACACAATCCAGGACACTAAGGGGCAATTTAGCATGGCCAATGCACCGACCCTGCACATCTTTGAAGTGTGGGAGGAAACCGGAGCACCCGGAGGAAACCCACGCAGATATGGGGAGAATGTGCAAACTCCACACAGAGAGTGACCCAAGCCAGGAATCGACTTGATTTTTGATTTGATTTGATTTGATTTATTATTGTCACATATATCAGCATACAGTGAAAAGTATTATTTCTTGTGGGCTATACAGGCAAAGCATATTGTTCATAGAGAAGGAAGCGAGAGAGTGCAGAATGTAGTGTCACAGTCATAGCTAGGGTGTAGAGAAATATCAACTTAATGCAAGGTAGGACCATTCAAAAGTCTGATGGCATCAGGGAAGAAGCTGTTCTTGAGTCGGTTGGTGCGGGACCTCAGACTTTTGTATCTTTTTCCCAATGGAAGAAGGTGGAAGAGAGAATGTCCGGAGTGCGTGGGGTCCTTAATTATGCTGGCTGCTTTGCCGAGGCAGCGGGAAGTGTAGGTAGAGCCAATGGATGGGAGGCTGGTTTGCGTGATGGATTGGGCTACATCCACGACCTTTTGTAGTTTCATGCGGACTTGGATAAAGCAGGAGCCAGGGCGGCACGGTAGCACAGTGGTTAGCACTGCTGCTTCACAGCTCCAGGGTCCTGGGTTCGATTCCCGGCTCGGGTCACTGTCTGTGTGGAGTTTGCACATTCTCCTCGTGTCTGCGTGGGTTTCCTCCGGGTGCTCCGGTTTCCTCCCACAGTCCAAAGATGTGCGGGTTAGGTTGATTGGCCAGGTTAAAAATTGCCCCTTAGAGTCCTGGGATATGTAGGTTAGAGGGATTAGCGGGTAAAATATGTGGGGGTAGGGCCTGGGTGGGATTGTGGTCGGTGCAGACTCGATGGGCCGAATGGCCTCCTTCTGCACTGTAGGGTTTCTATGATATTTCTATGACATACCAAGCTGTGATACAACCAGAAAGAATGCTTTCTATGGTGCATCTGTAAAAGCGAACCCAGATCTCTGGAGCTGTGAGGCAGCAGTGCTCACCACTTTGCCACTGTGCCTTAGAAATTTAAAACTTTTATAAATCGTTGGTTAATCCTCAGGTTCCGTATTGGTCCTGATCTTTATATCTGTGTCTCTTTGCTCCTTTGTCTTTATCTTTACCGAGGTTTACTGTTCTCAGCCTTGTATTCAATCACTTCTATCTGAAATCTCTGCCTTCATGTTATTTTTTCCTTTTATTTGCAGAGTTCCATTATACCCTCATTTTTCCCTTGCCTTTGTTCTTGGCTAATGGCTGTTCATTATCCTGCAAAGCACATCTTTGGTTTCTTTCTTCACCCATTACTACTTCCTTTGGCCTAGCAGCACCAACTCTTTTGTTATTTAATCTCCTCTGCATCTCATCCCATTAAAGACCTTTCCTTTTTTTCTTTTCCCCACCCTTCCCCTTTTCATTTGCCTCCGAACCTGTGACGCGTCCAACTTTCTCCAGTTCTGCTGTAAAATGTCATCTAATGCCATCACTCATCAGTGGCACGGTGGCACAGTGGTTAGCACTGCTGCCTCACAGCGCCAGGGACCCGGGTTCAATTCCGGCCTCGGGTCACTGTCTGTGCGGAGTTTGCACATTCTCCCCGTGTCTGCGTGGGTTTCCTCCGGGTGCTCCGGTTTCCTCCCACAGTCCGAAGATATGTGGGTTCAGCTGATTGGCCGTGCTAAATTGTCTCTTAGTGTCCCAAGATGTGTAGGTTAGCGGGGTAAATACATGGGGTTAAGGGAATGGGGCAGGACGCCCTGGGCCTCGGTAAGACGCTCTGTCGGAAAGTCAGTGAAGACATGATGGGCCAAATGGCCACCTTCTGCATTGTCGGGATTCTCTGATTCTAACCTGATACGTTGGGCAGGATTTATGGGGGTAAGTAGGGAGGAGGACAGGCACAACAATTTGTGCACCATCTCATTTTCCCCGCGGCGGGTTCAGGTTAGCGGGACTACTGGAGATGCCAGAACTGATGGTTAGTCAACTAAAGGAACTTAATGGCCTACAAAGGCTTATCATCAAGAGGCTTGCTGGGATTTTCGATTCTGCCAATGACAATGGATCCCCTGAGGCTTTGGCAACTAGATCATCTGTCTGGAGTTGACAACCTGGCAGTAGGCCCGAGGGTCAGTGCTCCAGACAGGCTTAGAGTGACTCCCCAATCCCCACACAATGATGGTCAGGCTGTTGAGGTCAGCTTTTAAAAAATACATTTAAAACTTTTAAGGGTCCCAACTTGATCGGAGCAGCAAGCGGCAATGGATGTTAGTTATCTGAGAGGGTGCTCCAACACGGAACCGTCCTCCCAGCAACCTTCTTGAAACTTGGTTGCTGCAGCCAGGGCACCATTGTGAGGATAGTGGGTGGTGGCAGAGGTGGGAAGAGATCAGGGGTGTGAGGGATGGGAGGGAATTTCTCTCCAGAGTGGCCTGTGGCCTGTGGCTGCTTTCGCACAAAGCTAGGCAAGGAGCGTCTGTAGGGCAGCCTGAATTGCTAGACCCCTGACATACCAGCTGGCACCAGTATTTGCAAGCCCCATCTGCCTCTGCTCCCACTTTCAGAGAGACACAAAAATTACTGCCCATATTAATGGTGTCCATTCGCTGAGACGGAGGTACGTGTATCATTGCCTATCCCTTTAAGGCAATGACTCGTGTCCTCCCCGCGGGGAACTGAGGCATCAATTAATGATGCAAGTCCCTGAGACCAATTACTTGGCTTCTGTAGTTGCTGTTCCTTCATTGTGACTAGGTTATTGTCCTTAGACTCCCCACCTCACAGCAGCGTGGGGACACATTCACATTAGACTGCAACGGTTCAAGAAGATTGCATTTTTAATAAATATTGACTTTGCTAGAGTCACCCTTAGCCTATGAATAAACAGATAAATAAATTAAAATTTCTCTCACCTACATGTCCCTTAATGGTTGACAAGTCAGCACTGACAGGGCCTTGGAGTTCTCTTTGCTTTTTTACGCTCAGTTAGATTTCTAAATCAATAGTAGGATGTTTTCCTTTCTTACTTCCAGCTAGAAAGTTTCATGTCATCTTGACAAGTTACTTAAAAGCTCATAGATTGACACTCATTCAGTCGGCCAAGGATGAGTTGATGATAGAGACAGATCACCTTTGGACTCATAATATGATCTTTTGTTTGGCAACAGGAATTTTTAGGTTTGCTAATGCAATGTTTCGTAGCTCTAACACACACAAAGTAGAAAGGATCGAGAGCTTCAAGTTTTTAGCTGTCCTGATCACCAACAACCTGTCCTGGTCCACGCACCCCCCCCCCCCCCCCCCCTAACGCCAGCCCCCCCCCCCCCCCCCCATTCCAACACTATAGTTAGGAAAGCCCACCAACGCCTCTACTTTCTCAGAAGACTAAGGAAATTTGGCATGTCCGCTACGGCTCTCACTAATTTTTACAGATGCACCATAGAAAGCATTCTTTCTGGTTGTGTCACAGCTTGGTATGGCTCCTGCTCTGCCCAAGATTGCAAGAAACTACAAAAGGTCGTAAATGTAGCCCAATCCGTCACGCAAACCAGTCTCCCATCCATTGACTCTGTCTACACTTCCCGCTGCCTTGGCAAAGCAGCCAGCATAATCAAGGGACCCCACGCACCCCGGACATTCTCTCTTCCACCATCTTCTTTCAGGAAAAAAATACAAAAGTCTGAGGTCACGTACCAATCAACTCAAGAACAGCTTCTTCCCTGCTGCTGTCAGACTTTTGAATGGACTTACCCCGCATTAAGTTGATCTTTCTCTACACCCTAGCTATGACTGTAACACTACATTCTGCACTCTCTCAGTTCCTTCTCTATGAAAGGTATGCTTTGTCTGTATAGCGCGCAAGAAACAATACTTTTCACTGTGTACTAATACATGTGACAATAATAAATCAAATCAAAACAAATCAAACCTTAGTAGTCATCGAGCTCCTTGTGTTCCCAATCTGGCAATGCCTTGATTTTAAAATTCTTAGCCTTGTGTTCAAGTCCCTCCATGGCCTTACCCCCTCATCCTCTAACCTTACAAGCTTCAGACGTTTGTGTTGTTCTTCAGCTCAGGCCAGTTACACATCCCCCATTTTCATTGCTTTACCACTGGTGGCCATGCCTTCACTCCCTATGTTCTATGCTTAGGAGTTATCTCCCTAAACCTCTCCACTCTCCACCTCTCCAAATCTCTACTGCTCCCCACCTCGCCACCTCTCCATCCCTCCTCCTTCAAGTTGCACCTTAAAATCCACGTCTTTGGTCACCCATCCTAATATCTTTGTTGGCTTAGTGCCAACCTTTTGTCTAAAATCCTTTTTACCCACAGGATGATGACGGTCTGGAATGCGATGCCCGGGAGGGTAGTGGAGGTGGATTGCCTCACATCCTTTAAAAAGTATCTGGATGACCACACCCGGAATCGGGGCGGGCAAGGCTCGCAGAACGGCATTCTCCGCTGGCCTCGGGCGGGATCTTACAAACCTCAAATGGGCGAGGTGGTAAAATTCCGGTGAGTATCTTAGTCGGGTCCTCTCCCCCGTCCTATCCCTGTAACCTTTCCCACGGCTAATCCATCAAACCTAAGGGACAATTTAACATGGGCGGCACGGTAGCACAGTGGTTAGCACTGCTGCTTCACAGCTCCAGGGACCTGGGTTCGATTCCCGGCTCGGGTCACTGTCTGTGTGGAGTTTGCACATTCTCCTCGTGTCTGCGTGGGTTTCCTCCGTGTGCTCCGGTTTCCTCCCACAGTCCAAAGATGTGCGGGTTAGGTTGATTGGCCGTGCTAAAATTGCCCCTTAGTGTCTTGAGATGCGTAGGTTAGAGGGATTAGTGGGTAAATATGTAGGGATATGGGGACAGGGCCTGGGTGGGATTGTGGTCGGTGCAGACTCGATGGGCCAAATGGCCTCTTTCTGCACTGTAAGATTTCTATGATTCTATGGCCAATCCCCTAACCTGTACATCTATGGGCTGTGGGAGGAAACTAAAGCACCCGGAGGAAACCCACGCGGACATCGGAGGCAGGAAAAATATAATTTTTCTCCCCCATTCTCAACCCTGCCCCTCTTTCCTCTGGCCTTTCTGTGGGTCGAGAATGCCTGGTGTATGAAACTCACACTCATCCCTATTCAGGTTGGTCTCCCCCGCACATCACTTTCCTCTGCGGGCACAGCGCAGCATAAGCACACCAGCTTTGAGAGTTGCTGTAGAAAACAAAAAGCCTTGGAGGAGTCTGGAACACTCTGGAAGGTAAGTGTAAAGTGTTTTCACACATTCAGGTGTCCCTATTAGGTGTTGTAGAGATGTTTGATTGCAATGATTCATTATCAGGATCTGGCATAGGAACATAGGACACAAGAGCAAGCGTAGGCCGTTTGGCCCCTTGAACAAGCTCTGCCATTCAATAAAATTCTGGCTGATCTGGTTGGGGTCTTGGCTCCTCTTCCCAGTCTGTCCCCCATTCCCCCTTGTCTATCAAAACTCTGTCCAGCTCAGCCAGGGCGGCATGGTGGCGCAGTGGTTAGTTCTGCTGCCTCACAGCGTCAGGGAACCGAGTTAGGTTCCAGCCTTGGGTGACAATCTGTGTGGAGTTTGCACCTTCTCCCCAGGGAGAGTTTTCCAGTTCTGCCTGCCACGGGAATCACTGTGGGTGGGGGCAGGACGGACCGTGCAAAGGTTGATTGACCTCGGGTGGGATTTTCCGATTTTGGGGTGAGCGCAGCTGGAAATTCCCGCCTCCTGTGTCTGCGTGGGTTTCCTCTGGGTGCTCTGGTTTCCTCCCACAGCCCAAAGATGTACAGGTTAGGGGGATTTACCATGCTAAATTGTTCTTAATGTTGGATGGATTAGCCATGGGAAAGATGTGAAGTTACAGGAATAGGGTAGGGGAGAGGACCTGGGAAAGATACTCTGTCAGAGAGCCAGTGCAGACTTAATGGGCCAAATGGCCTCTCCTGCACTGTAAGGATTCTATGATGGAATAAATTTAATGGCCAAGCCTCCATTGCTCTCTGAGGAAGAGAATTTCACAGACTAACGACTCTCTGTGAGAAAAATAGTTCCACTTATCTCCACCTTAAAAGGGATACCTCTTATTTTTAAACTGAATCTCATAGTTCTGGTTGCTCCATCAAGATGAAGCATCATCTTAGTATTCACCACACCTTCATGGTTAAGTTGATCCTCACATGAACCAGCCATGTGCATTTGCTCATAAAATTACAGTGCTTTTCCAATGGAGCAAGAACTTTAATGCAGTGAAGAAATGTTACAGAATGCCCTGTCAGCCTGCGCTGTCATATTTTCTGCTGCAATGTAAAAGGCTCTGGCTGATTAAAAAATAATAATTTTGATACTAGAAAAATACACTTGAAAAGTCTTACCACTTATATTGATCGTCGGACACTCTGCTTTGAAATTGAAATAAATATCTGTGGTCTTTTCCTTTCCCAAGAGTGGTCTATTGTTGGGCGGCTGTGGCCATTCTGAATGCTTGGCTGAGTTTCAAGTGCAAATAGGTTCCATTCACCTGAGAATGAATGATAGATAATTTCAAGAGGTAATAATAACAGATTTGGTGTGCTTCCTGGTTTGTTGGTGCACGGCAGAATGCATTTTCGCCGTATCAATGATGTGAAGGTTTTTATTCGATGGTGAGTGAATATGGAGGGGAAGTTTGGAACACAGAGCTGGCTTGGTGGCATGGTGATCTGAGGGAGCATAAACTAACATGGGGGTGGATGGGGGGGGGGTGGGGGCAGTGAGGAGAGGGGGGAAGTTTAAGGAGCTTTGAACACAGTGGGAGTTGGGATATTGTGTAGGAGAACCAAGCCTTCACTCCGATCCACTTTGCCCCCATACTCCTCACGCATCCAGTGCCGCGCACAAACTGCACTGAAAACCTGATCCTGGTGTGAAAAGACAAAAAAAAAATCACACATAGATCAAGTTACAGTTTGCGCGTTATGGAAGTGTGCAGGTCAGGTTTTTCTGAGCCCAGAGGAAGTTAAAGTTTTATTTATTTATTGATTAGTGTCACAAGTAGGCTTACATTAACACTGCAATGAAGTTACTGTGAAAACTCCCTAGTTGCCACACTCTGGTGCCTGCTCGGGTACACTGAGAGAGAATTTAGCATGGCCAAATGCACCCTAACCAGTCTTTAGACTGTGGGAGGAAACTGGAGCACCCGGAGGAAACCCACGCAGACACGGGGAGAAAGTGCAAACAGCACACGGAGAGTGGCCCAAGCCGGGAATCGAACCCGGGCCCCTGGCACTGTGAGGCAGCAGTGCTTCTTGAGTGTTGTCGGAGCCACACCCATCCAGGCAAGCGGGGAATATTCCATCGCACTCCTGACTTGTGCCTTGCAGATGGTGGACAGGGAGTCAGGAGGCGAGTTACTTTCCGCAAGATTTCCAAACTGAAATGAAATAAACCTTGAATAAAAATCTGCTTCAGTCTTGGTGACTGTGAAACCCTCAGATTGTTGTAACAATGAACCTGTTTCCTCAAATAATGTAAAGGACAGAACTTGAAGGTCTGCCCTGTATGTGACCCCAGAGGCCAAACAATGTGGGTAACTTTTAATCGCCCTCTGAAATAGCCGAACAAGCCATCCAACGGGAGTCATAGAAACATAGAAACTAGAAGCAGGATTAGGCCACTCAGCCATTTGAGCTTACTACTCCATTCATTATGAACATGGCTGATCATTGCATTCAACATCCAGATTCCCCCTCCCCCCCTGCATATCCCTTCATCCCTTTAGCCCCAAGCGCTATATCTAATCTCTTCTTGCAATCAGACAACAGTTTTGCCTCAACTACATTGTGTGTCAGTGAATTCCACACATTCACCGCCCTCTGGGTGAAGAGATTTTCACTTCACCTCAGTTCAAAAAGGTTAACCCCTCATCCTCAAGCTATGACCCCTAGTTCTGGACTCCCCCACCATCGGGAACACTCTTTCTGAATCTACCCTGTCTAACCCTGTGATGCGCGATTGATTCACACGGGAGGCTAGGACGTACCCGGGAATAAAGGCTTTTAGTCACAACAAGATTGGAACACACTACTTAACAATACTATCCCAGACTAAGGGCTACTAGGAAGTAGCAGTAACCTTTATACTCCTGTAAGAAGGCGGAGCCGAACGGAGTGTACCACATAAACAATAATAACAGGTGGAACACCCAAACCCTAACCCCAACAGGAACAAGAGTAACATATGTACAAGTACCCATAGTGGTAACCATCTATGGTTCACCACACCCTGTTAGAATTTTGTAAGTTTCTATGAGATCCCCTCTCACTCTTCTAAACTCCAGTGAATATAACAGTCAGGACCTTCTTAAGGAAAATAGGGATGGACAATGAATGCTGACCTTGTCGATAATGCCCAAATCCCACGAATGAAATGTAAAGTTAAGCTTACATTAACGCTGCAGTGATGAGAGTGGGAAGTTCCCCTAGTCGTCACACTCCGGCTCCTGCTCGGGTGCACTGAGGGAGAATTTAGCATGGCCAATCCACCTAACCAGTACATCTTGGACTGTGTGGGAGGAAACCGGAAGAAACCCATGCAGACACAAAGAGATGTGCAAACTCCACACAGACAGTAACCCAAGGCCATAATTGAACCCAGGTCCCTGGTGTTGTGAGGCAGCTGTGCTAACCACTGTGCCACCCTGCTGCCCCATATAGAAAGCTGAGCACTTTTTCCCATTGGGACGAGTAAGCTCAGAATGTAACCTGCCTCTTTGCACAGTTTTAGTGTTAACTGAAATGCGTTATTGAGGGTACGGACCAGTTTATGAAGATTGCAATCCAAAGACGGCACACCTTTATACAAGTTATTTCTCGATTCATCACCAGCGATTGTCACTGATTGGAGAGAGCCCTTGGCTTCTAAAGTCAATTAAAGTTTATTTATTAGTCACAAGTAGGCTTACATTAACACTGCAATGAAGTAACTGTAAAATTAATCTAGTTGCCACATTCTGGCGCCTGTTTGGGTACACTGAGGGAGAATTTAACAGCCAATGCAGCTACCTGGCACATCTTTTGGACTGTGGGAGGAAACCGGAGCACCCGGAGGAAACCCACGCAGACACGGGGAGAATGTGCAGACTCCGCACAGAGAGTGACCCAAGCCGGGAATCGAACCCAGGTCCCTGGAGCTGTGAGGCAGCAGTGCTGACCACTGTGCCACCGTGCTGCCCCATCTTGACTGCAGCATACCTGCTGTCCCTCTTACGAAGGACGCGACAGTATTCGTCTGATGTCTCAGTCAAGGACAAGGACCAAGCTGGAATTCACATGAAAGTGAAGTACTGAGCACTGAGTGGAAGATCCACAGGTTGAATTTTGATCAACCAGAGACGCCTGCACACCCACCATGAGCTTCAGATGTTTAACTAAACAACTTGCGACTTGCCTCCTCCCTCCCTTAATTAAAAGCTACGCAACATGTTTCGAGGGAGAGATTAATTATGTAATTTTTTTTTTCAAGCCATTCAAAGATTCATATCAGTCACAACATTCAGGCAATTAAAAGAAATCAACTAATGCATTCTTCCTTTGAATAGCACTAGTTAGGCTCAGAGCTGGAGACAGGAGGAGCTCACGAAGGTCATATGATTTATATGACAAACCAAATGGGAGCTGTGAGAAGTGAGTGGGTTGCAAAGGCAATGCTCTCTCTTTATAATGGCTGAACGCATTAGTTTGACTCCAACCCAGACTTTTGGGATTAAGTGGAGTGAATTTGGGCAACTTTAACTCAATTACCAATGCACTCAAGATAACGGCATTGAATTTCTATCATGTACTTAGCAATAGGTTATTGCTGAAATTGGCTACTGTTTTTTTTTCCCTTTTATGCTTCAGTGGGAGTTAGTTGTTGGAGAAAGCAGAAGCACAAGACTGTGCAAGCTTGATGGCACAGTGGTTAGCACTGCTGCCTCACAGCGCCAGGGACCCGGGTTTGATTCCTGTGCTTGGGTCACCAGCTGTGCGGAGTTTGCACGTTCTTCCTGTGTCTGCATGGGTTTCCTCCGAGTGCGCTGGTTTCCTCCCACATTCTGAAAGACATGTTGGTTAGGTGCATTGATCCGAACAGGCGCTGGACTGTGCCGTATCTACTTTCTCTTTGAAATCACACAATGTTTTGCCTTCAACTACATTCTGTGGCAGTGAATTCCACACATTCACCACTCTCTATGTGAAGAAATTTCTCCTCACCTATTGTTACATCCCAGGATGGGGTGGCACAGTGGTTAGCATTGCTGCCTCACAGCGCTTGGGACCCAGGTTCGATCCCTGTGCTTGGGTCACTGTCTGTACGGAGTCTGCACCTTCGCCCCGCGTCTGCGTGGGTTGAAAGTTACATCCCCTCATTCTGGATGTCACCGGTGGCAGGAAAAAAAATATTTCTTTCTGTCCACCTTTTCAATTCCTTTCAAACTCCCAAAAATCTCAATTGAGGGCAGGGTTCCTCAGCCCCAGGTACACAGGGATCTGACAATTCTCCCACACCAGAGTCTGCCGTGGCAGGGTCGGAAAATCTCGGCCCAAATCTTTCTACATTCCAGGCATTAGAAGGCCAATTTGTGCGATCTCCCCTCAAAATCCAACCATTGGAATCCTGGAGACATTCTCGTGAACCTGTCTAACAGTGGGGAGGCATGGTGGCACAGTGGTTAGCATGGCTGCCTCACAGCGCCATTTAAGCTTTCGATTCCTGGCTTGGGCCACTGTCTGCGTGGAGTTTGCATGTTCTCCCTGCTTCTGCGTGGGTTTCCTCCGGGTGCTCCGGTTTCCTCCCACAGTCCGAAAGACGTGCTGCTTAGGTGCATTGGCCATGCTAAATTCTCCCTCTGTGTACCCGAACAGGCGCCGGAATGTGGCAACTCGGGGATTTTCACAGTAGCTTCATTGCAGTATTAGTGTAAGCCTACTTGTGACACTAATAGATAAACTTTAAACTTACACCATATGTCTTTCACTCATCCCTTCCATTTTATAAACTATAATATCAACTCGCATTTGTATAGAGTCATAGAGGTAGGTACACAGCACAGTAAAAGGCCCTTCAGCCCATCACATCTGTACCGGTCAAAGACAACCCACCCAACGATTCTAATCCCAATTGTACGGTTTATTCAAAATGGAAAAAATGTCCTAAGATGCTTCAGAAGGCTAGTCAGAGAAAAATCCAACCCAACGAAAAAGAAACAGATTACAAATGTCGAGTACAGAGGGAGGGAGGTTAGGTCGTATCTTTAAAAAGCTTGGGTAAACCCATGGCTAGAGTATTGTGTCCAGTTCTGGTCACCATGTTGTTGGAAGGATGTGAAGATCCCATTAGTGGTGCAGAGGAGATTAGGGATTCAGGGATTAGGGAATTTAGCTACAAGGTTAGGTTGGAGACAACTGCTGTTGTTCCACTTGGGACAAAGTGGATTAAGGGGTGATCCAACTTGTATAAATTTATGACAGTTTCATCGACGGTTTTGCCGAGTAAAGGCTGATTCCCCTGGCTGGAGAGTCTAGACCGAGAGGTCAGAATCTCAGGATAAAGGGTTGGCCATTTAGGATTGAGATTAGGGGCAGAATTCTTCGGCTGCACTGGTCTGAAAGCCGGAAATTCCCCCCCGACTGTCAATGGGCCTTCACATTGTCTGCAACTTGTCAACTACAATTGCAGTGGCGGGGAGCAGAGTGGGAGAATTCCGGCCTAGATATTTCTTCACTCAGGAATTTTCTATTCAATGGGCTGTGAATGCTGAATCATGGAATATAATCAAGGCAAAGATTGATAGACTTCTGGGCATTTTATAAAATTCATTCATGGGATGTCGGTGGCGCTAGTTAGGCCAACATATATTACTGCCTCATAATTGTCCCTGAGAAGGGACAATTTTGAACCCCTGCAGTCCATTTGGTGTTGGCACACCCACAGTGCTGTGAGGGAGGGAGTTCCAGGATTTTGACCGAGCGACAATGAAGGAACGGAGATATATTTCCAAATCAGGATGGTGAATAATATTCACAAACAGCAATTTATGCTGGGTAAATTTAAATCTGTGATTGATAGGTTTATTGTTAACCCAAGCTGTTCAAGGATGTGGGGCAAAGGTGGGGAGGTGGAGTTAGATCACAGATCAGCCAAGATCTCACTGAATGATGGAACAGACTCAAGGGGCTGAATGGCCTCTTCCTGTTTCTCCTGAAAAGGAATACAATATCTGGCTAATATTTGTTCAGAGTACCTCAATAAAAGCATATTCAGCCTCACTGGGTCATTGATGTTCAACGCATATTTCTGCAAAGTTCAAAAAAGGATTGTAAACTAAATGGGTGCATCTTGCAATGAATAATTTGGACAATGCATGGCCCGCAGGTAAGAATCGAGATCACACACAATGATAATATCCTCCTCTTCATGAGTAACTTGTATGTAAGTCTTTGCTGTAACTCAATGGGATGTTGCAGCACAAACATTTCTTTTATCTGGTGCTGTGGAAGTTAAGTTACAACAATTGTGAAAATTCAAGTGCCATAATTGTCAAAAAAAACTCTGTCAAGTAATGGAAAATGTGTGTCAGCAGACAAGGCCTTCAGTGAAGCTAGTGCTTGCATATTCAGGATAAGCGACTAATCTTCATCTTGTGCAAGTTCCATAAACATTCCTTTACCAGAGGATGGAAAATAAGACAATTCCATAACAATTCCATAACAAAATACAGATATGGGGACATACTATGCAAATGAAGGATTAGCAGGAGATAGTTTTCTATTGGATAAGAAAGGGCAAATATCTATGCTATGATTGGTGGATATGTATGCAAATGAAGGGTTAGAAAATTGCTCGTTTCTCATTTGCTGTAATTAACTATAACTGCTAATTGTTTGCATGTATCAATAGAACACCCTGTAATGCTTTGTGCTGCACTTGTTCTCACTTGTGCACAAGTTATTAAAGCTTGGAAATTGAGTACTCTGTGTTTAAGTGTTGTCCCCAAAGCCGATGAGAGTATTGGAGTGACAGTTGCATGATGGGGGTTTCTGCTTGATGTGATAAGCTTTGAGCTGGTCCTCGTTCCAATAGTCTGCATGTTAAAATGCGGAGGTTTTCTCTGTTAGGGAAAAGGCACCTCCCTCTGTACAGTGGTACAATGCGAGGTCTTCACTTTGGCAGTGCAAAGATAATTTTTATTGTAACTAATAACGATGAAGATCTCTCTTTGATGATCATTTAGAATCCCAACAGTGCAGAAGGAGACCATTCGGCTCATCGAGTCTGCACCGACCACAATCTCACTCAGGCCCTCTCCCTTTAACCCCACATATTTGTGGAGTTGCCAGCGTTGGATTTGGGCAGACACAGTAAGTAGCCTCACAACACCAGGTTAAAGTCCAACAGGTTTATTTGGAGACGAGCTTTCAGAGCGCCGCTCCTTCATCAGGTGAGTGCAGGATTTGTTTTACAAACAGGGCATATATAGACACAAACTCAATTACAGGATAATGGTTGGAATGCGAGTCGGAACAGGTAATCAGGTCTTTACAGGTTCAGACAATGTGACTCACATCGGCACTCACATTGTCTGAACCTGTAAAGACTTGATTACCTGTTAAGACTCGCATTCCAACCATTATCTTGTAATTGAGTTTGTGTCTATATATGCCCTGTTTGTGAAACAAATCCTGCACTCACCTGATGAGGGAGCAGCGTTCCGAAAGCTCGTGCTACCAAATAAACCTGTTGGACTTTAGCCTGGTGTTGTGAGACTACTTACTGTGCCCACATATTTACCCTAGCTAATCCCCCTGACACTAAAGGGGCAATTTATCATGGCCAATCAACCTTACCCACACATCTCTGGACTGTGGGAGGAAACCAGAGCACCCAGAGGAAATCCACACAGACACGCAGAGAATGTGCAACCTCTACACAGTCACCCGAGGCTGGAATTGAATCCAGGACCCTGGCGCTGTGAGGCAGCAGTGCTAACCATTGTGCCACCGTGCCACCCAGGTGAAGGGCCCCCTCATACCATCTTTGATTTGTTGGTGGTATGCTGTGAAGATTCCTTCCTCTGGTGGTAGATTAGATGAACCAATGTGAAAGTACCATTTTCTGATACGCAACTGGATGATCCAATGTGAGGCCCCTTCTCTCTCCAGTGCACAACTGGATCATAAAGTGTGGAGATCCCTCTTTCTGGTGCTGAACTGGATAGAAGTGGGAATATTGTACTTTTTAAAAAATTAATTTACGGGATGTGGGCTTCACTGGCTAGGCCAGCATTTATTGCGTGCCCTAGTTGGCCTCGAGAAGGAGGTGGTGAGCTGCCTTCTTGAACCACTGCAGTCCCTGAGGTGTAGATACACCCATAATGCTGTTAGGGAGGGAGTTTAAGAATTTTAACCAAACAACAGTGAAGGAACGATATAAAAGTACGTGAAGTCACCATATTACCAGATGATCATAGCTGACGGTGATTTACCCTGAAGGTCACCACACTTCAAACAAGGGGCAAGGTTGAGGGGCCTTCATGAATAACTTTGGCCAATACAAGAATTGAACCCACACTGTTGGCGTTGCTCTGTATCACTAACCAGCTACCCAACTAACTGAGCTAACTGACCCCAGCGCTATACTTCCAAGTCAGAATGGTGAGTGACTTGGAGGGAAACTTCCAGGTGGGGGTGTTCCCAAGTATCATTGGCTCTTGTCCTTCTTGATGGTAGTGGTCAAGGAAAGTGCTGTATAAGGAGCCGAGGTGAGTTCCCGCAATCCATCTTGTAGATGGTACGCACTGCTACCACTGTGTGTTGGGCAATGGAAAGAATGAATGTTTGTGGAAGGGGTAGCAAACAAGTAGGCTGAAACCAAAAGAGAAGATTCTGGAAAATCTCAGCAGGTCTGGCAGCATCTGTAAGGAGAGAAAAGAGCCGACGTTTGGAGTCTAGATGACCCTTTGTCAAAGCTAAAAGTGGGAGATATTTATACTGATATCCTACCGTACCCTACAGTATAAATATCTCCCACTTTCTATGCCTTTTAGCTTTGACAAAGGGTCATCTGGACTCGAAACGTCAGCCCTTTTCTCTCCTTACAGATGCTCAGTAAGAAGTCTCACAACACCAGGTTAAAGTCAAACAGGTTTATTTGGTAGCACAAATTTCGGGATGTTGCTCCTGTTGCTTATGTTGCTCACACGACAATGCAGAGTCGCCGAGCAGAAACTGATAGCCAAGTTCCACACACATGAGGATGGCCTCAACCGGGATCTTGGGTTCATGTCACACTATCTGTAACCCCCACGACTTGCCTGGGCTTGCAAAATCTCACTAACTGTCCTTTCTGAAGGCAATTCACACTCTTTAACCTGTGATTATCCCTCCCTCCACTCACATTGTCTGCACATGTAAAGACTTGATTACCTGTAAAGACTCGCATTCCAACCATTATCTTGTAAATTGAGTCTGTGTCTATGTATGCCCTGTTTGTGAACACAACTCCTCACTCACCTGAAGAAGGAGCAACACTCCAAAAGCTCGTGCTACCAAATAAACCTGTTGGACTTTAACCTGGTGTTGTGAAACTTCTTCCTGTGCTTACCCCAGTCCAACGCCGGCATCTCCACATCATGGCCTCACAGATGCTGCCAGACATGCTGAGATTTTCCAGCATTTTCTCTTTTGGTTTTAGATTCCAGCGTCCACAGTAATTTGCTCTTATTCTATATTTTAATCAAGCAGGTTGCTTTGTCCTGGATGGGGTTTGAGCTTTTTGAGTGTAGTTGGAGTTTCCACTCATCCAGGCAACTGGAGGATGTTCCATTACGCTCCTGACTGTGAAGGTATCCAAAGGAGCTGTGTGTCATAATACTTCTTTCACTGTGAAACAGACATTGTTTGAATCCAGACAAGATAATCTACCGTCAGCAGTTACGTGGTACATTTATTAGTAGAATATTTCAGTTGGTCAATAAAAAATGCTTCATATATTAATACCACGCATATGGATTGGCGATCCTAATGATGTATTCTGAAATGCAGCAATATAATTTCCTGTTAAAAGGTTCTTCATTGTTTCTGCTCTTTCAACCATCACAGAGCCAGTTGTCAGGGAAATTTACTGGCGTTGCATTTTTAATTCTATTTCATATGGAGCAAGGTTAGAATTGCAGAGGATCAATGGTCTAATGGGTGAAACGCCAACCAGAATAGTATTAATCCATTTAGGCTGTAGACTCTTTACATGCCCCTGGTGGTGGTGGGGGGGGGGGATGTTTCTACAGGGGATGGGCAGGGGGTAGCACATAAACTAGGGCTTGGTTCCTGCCCACATTGTTTAAATGAATAATCAAAGGTCTAATCAACGAGTGTCAATGTAAGCCTACTTGTGACACGAATAAATAAATTAAATTATGATCACCAACCTTCAACTGTCAATACCTGCACATGAAGAATGGTGAATGGCAGCCAAGGTACATTCTCACTGCTGGAGGACACATAAATCCTCAGGATCATTAATACCAGGATTACACCCAGGATTTGCAGCATTGTCCCCTTCATAATCCACTTCAGCGATATTTTGTTCACTGTAATAGCCGTTGGTGGTTCAGTAATCCATGTCCTATCTAATAATGGGAGGAGGGGGCAGTGGGGATTGTAACTTTCTGGGGCAGAGCCTCTTGAAATGTTGCCTCACTCTCTTTTCCTCCAACTCACCCTCCCCTGCCTCCAATATAATTAGAGTAAAATAGAACTGGCAGCATCTGTGAGGAGAGAAAAGAGCCGACGTTTCGAGTCCAGGTGACCCTTTGTCAAAGCTAAAAGGCATAGAAAGTGGGAGATATTTATACTGATATCCTACCGTACCCTACAGTCCAGGCAAAAGTGGAAATTTTTCTATGACAAACAAGGGAATGTTCCATTGGGAATCCTATGCCTGGCACTCAGGGATTTTATGGCCTTGCTCAAGCACGACCGGAAATTCCGGCTTGAGGTCAACAGAGATTTCCATTGTCGGTCTCTTGCCCGCTCCGATTCTGTGGTGGGTGAGGTGGTAGAGTTCCGACCAATATCTCTTTCTGTGAGAAAATGGATGGTCTCGATCCAAATGCAAAACCAAAAGGAAACCCTTTCAAGAGATTATCAGAAACTCCAGAAATCTTTCTTGGAAGTTTCTTCAGGCGGCATGCTGCTGTTTAAAACAGTTCCATCATTATTAGCTGAGGGCTTCCTCCTTTATTTCTTTCTAAGTTATCCCTGGATAACTGGGAGAGCAAGCCATCGGGTTTTAGGGGCTTCACTCCCATTCCTCTTCATTGTTGTGCCTTGAGCTGTTCCGAAACCCTTCTGCTCATGTTCCAAAGCACACCAGATCCTGGTACAATTTTGTGTTTGCTGATCTTCGCATGAAACAGAACCTAAACTCAGAATGCACTTACTTGATTCCAAGTCCCACCATGGCTTTGCCCCTGACTATCGCTGTAACCTCCTCCGAGATTCCAGAAATCCTCCAATTCTGGCCCTTTGCATGATTTCCCAACCATTGGCAGACATACCATCAACTTAATCATGGAATTCCCTCCCTAACCCTCTCCACATCTCCACTTGTCTCTCCTCTGGTAAGGCACTGCTTCAATCGTACCTTGATCACCAAGCTTTTGGTTATTTATCTTAATATGCCCTTGTCTGGCGAATGTCAACATTTTGATTGCACCTTATAAAATCATAGAATCCTACAGTGCAGAAGGAGGCCATTTGGCCCATCGAGTCTTCATCGACTTTCTGAAAGAGCATCTAACCCAGTCCCTATCCCCGTAATCCCATGCATTTACGCCACTAATCCTCCTAACCTACACATCTTGAGACACTATGGGCCAATTCAGCAAGGCTTATTCACCTAACCTGCACATCTTTGGACTGTGGGAGGAAACTGGAGCACCCAGAGGAAACCCACGTAGACACAGGGAGAAGGTGCAAATTCCACACAGTGACCCAAGCAGGGAATTGAACCTGGATCCCTGGTGCCACTGTGCCGCCTTATAATGTTCTACTATGTTGACGGAGCTATACAAATGCAAGTTGCTAGGGAGCTGCCAGCAGAAGTTCCTTCAGGTGGCATGCTGCTGTCTAAAACATTTCCATCGTTATCAGCTGAGGGTCTCCTCCTTTATTTCTTTCTAACTAACTCAGAGGAATGAGAAAGAGGGCCCTAAAACCCAATGGCCTGCTCTCCCAGGCATCCTTCGATGTCTGGGAGAGCAGGGGTTTAGGGGCTTCTTTGTCATTCCTCTGAGTTATTAAGCCTTGCCAGAAGAGTTGGAGAATGCCCACACACGCAGAAGGCCCCAGATCACCCCACAGAGTTACAATGCAGCTATTCCAAGGTGGGAGAAATAGCAGGAAAAAGTCCTGGAATCCAGCATTCAAAATGCCGGACTTCTCACCTGGTGCCAGGAAGAGAGCTGGAAAGCAATGCAAGGAAAAGAAAGTGGATACCTTAGAGGTTATGGTGTCATCTAAATCCATAAACAAAATTACCATATTTTAATTGCATCTCAGTATCAGTTACTCTATGACTGAAAAGATAATTACCACTTAATTGACTCTTTTTACATATTAATAACAGTACAAGAAGGAACATGTATTAGATAAGAGTCCAATAATAATTCGATTTGACCACTGAGGGGAGGTGATCCTCATAAGGTGCGAAAGGATTCAGTTTATTGACCATTGCCTGACCCATCCAGTATTATTTTAAATAACATTCTAATTAGGTTGGATTCACATATATTAATTATGTTGCTACAATGTAGGTCTTTACCAATAACTTTGAACACCGCACAGACTGCCCCGCTAAAATGTTGTGTTTATTCATTCCTCGCTGAGAAAGAAATGGTTCCTGAACTATACTAATTAGATCTTATTTGCATTTGCAATTTCAGGTTTATTAATACATGGAAGTTTCCAATAACTCAAAACTTCTCTTTTATTAAAATACCTGGCATCGTCCCAAAGGGACTTTTTCCCTGTTAATATATCTGTTATAGAAAGCCAGTCGCTGGCATGGCTCCCGTGTAATTAACCTGACCGTTAATTACAAAGAAAACTTGTAGCACCATTGCATTATTAACCCATACAATTCTATAGATGCACCAACTGTGCCTCACAGTGCCAGGGACCCGGGTGTAGACTCTGTCTACACTTCCCGCTGCCTCGACAAAGCAGCCAGCATAAATAAGGACCCCACACACCCCGGACATTCTCTCTTACACCTTCTTCTGTTGGGAAAGTCTGAGGCCACGTACCAACCAACTCAAGAACAGCTTCTTCCCTGCTGCCATCAGACTTTTGACTGGACTTGCCTTGCATTAAGTTAATCTTTCTCTCCACCCTAGCTATGACTGTAACACTCCATTCTGCACTCTCTCGTTTCCTTCTCTATGAATGGTATGCTTTGTCTGTATAGCGTGCAAGAAACAATACTTTTCACTGTATGTTAATACACGTGACAATAATAAATCAAATCAAATCAAAATCACATCAAATCAAATCAAAATCAATTCCGGCCTCGGGTCACTATCCGTGCGGAATCTGCATGTTCTCCCCATGTCTGCATGGGTTTCCACCGGGTGCTCTGGTTTCCTCCCACACTCCAAAATGTGTGGGTTAGGTGGATTGGCCATGCTAAATTGGCCCTTAGCGTCAGGGGGCCTAACGGGGTAAATATGTGGGGTTACAGGGATAGGGCCTGGGCAGGATTATTGTCAGTGCAGGCTTGATGGGCTGAATGGCCTCCTTCTGCACTGTAGGGATTCTATGATTCTATAATGAACTCTCCACATACGGGCAGCCCATTCTGGTTTAATATACATTCCTTTGTCAATGACTGATGTGGGTAGAGAACAAAGGAGCATGGGAAAAGGAGCAAATAACTTCCTTGTTGAGAGGGCCGTGATGTAGCCTACAGACAGATGAGTGCAATCTGCCAATAAGCCTTGACATCCCTTCTTTTCCACAGGAGGGGGAGTTTCCATTGGGAAACCATTACCTCGAGCTATGCTCTTGTGCATAAGGCTGCTTAATCAACAAGATGGAATAGGAAATCGAGAAGTTAAATTGCGAGTGGTCTCAAAGTGCAAGAACAAATCCCATCGTTGGACTTACGGATTAGTGAAGTCAAGTTAATTTATTAGTGTTACAAGTAGGCTTGCATTAACACTGTGTGGTGAACCATAGATGGTTACCACTATGGGTACTGAACCATAGATGGTTACCACTATGGGTACTGAACCATAGATGGTTAGCACTATGGGTACTGAACCATAGATGGTCAGCACTATGGGTACTTGTACATATGTTACTGTTGTCACTGTTGGGGTTAGGGTTGGGGTGTTCTACCTGTTGGTATTGTTCTGTGGTACACTCCGGTTGGCTCCGCCTACCTGTAGGAGTATAAAGGTCACTGCACTGCCTAGTGACCCTTTAGTCTGGGATTGTATTGTTAAGCAGTTTGCTCCATTCTTGTTACTAATAAAAGCCTTTATTTCCCGGGTACGATCCAGCCTCCCGAGTGAATTAATCGCGCATCACACTGCAATGAAGTTACTGTGAAAATCCCCTAATTGCCACACTCCAGCACCTGTTCGGGTACACTAAAAATTTAGCATGGCCAAAGCACGTCTTTCGGACTGTGGGAGGAAACCGGAGCACCCGGAGGAAACCCACGCAAACACGAGGAGAACGTGCAGACTCCACACAGACAGTAGCCCAAGCCAGGAATCGAACCAGGGTCCCTGGTGCTGTGAGGCCATGATGTGGAGATGCCGGCGTTGGACTGGGGGTGGGCACAGTAAGAAGTCCCCTCACAACACCAGGTTAAAGTCCAACAGGTTTATTTGGAATCATGAGCTTTCGGAGTCTCGCTCCTTCATCAGGTGAGTGAGGACTTGTGTTCACAAACAGGGCGTGTACAGACGCAAACTCATGGTTGGAATGCGAGTCTTTACAGGTAATCAATTCTTAAAGGTACAGACAATGTGAGTGGAGAGAGGGTCAAGTACAAGTGAGAGGGCTAAGCACAAGCACAGCTGTGAGGTAGCAGTGCTGACCACTGTGCGGCCATGCCGCCCCATTTTACATTTGATGGAAAAGGAAAATCTGAATTTTTATAAGATTAAAATATCTCAAATAATGTTTAAGGAAACCAAAAGAGTCAAGGAGGGGGCTCGATGGGATTGAAAGGGACAACGGAAGAAAAGTTTTTTAAAATTGATTTAAAATTGTTACATTTAAAATTGTGCTTTTTATTCCTCCATGTGGAGACTGTTTCTATTTGACGTCAACACTAAGGACTTTATTCCTTCGTATTGTGTTGCTATACTGATTAACGGTTGCCAAGGAATTGTGTCAGTTCCTTACTGACCAGGCTGTTCATCACATCCCCATGCGTCACCCAGACTTGAATCGTTGTTTGACCAGGTTGTGTACAGTTCTCTCCACCTTTTGCCACTTGGGAATATTCATGATCTCTTGGCAAACCCCGTCTGGATCGTTAATTCAGTGCCTGCATTAGTGTTAGCTTCAGGCTCAGCGGCTGCAAGCTAAAAACCTGAAAAAATAAAATGCTGTTCACTTCTTAAGTTCGCGTATGAAATATGCTGCACAGGGGAAGAGAGAGAGAGTCCCTGGTTATCAGTGTGAGATTAAATGGTTGTTACACAGAGAGGCCCTGGTTATTACTATGATATTAAATATCTGTTACACAGCTAGAGTCTCTGGGCATTACTCGTCTATTAAGTGACTGTCGTAGAGAAAGTACAACCAAGTGTTATATTGAAACTCTTGTTGCAAAGGGGGTGTCGCTGGATGCCGTTGTAATGTTATGGAACACACTGGGTGGGATTTTCCAGCCACGCTCACCCTGAAACCGGAAAATCTCACCCGAGGTTAATGGACCTTTCCATTGTCCGCCCCCTTGCCCGTTCTGATCCCTATGGCGGGCGGGACGGTAAAGTTTGCCCCAGTCTTACCAGGACATGCGGTTGGAGTAAAGCTGCAGATCAGCTGTGGTCTCATTGAATGATGGTTGGAACAGGTTTGGTTGGATTTGATTTATGATTGTCACATGTATTAGCGAAAAGTATTGTTCCTTGCGCGTTATGTAGACAAAGCTTACAAAGCTTAGAGCACAGTAAGAAGTCTCACAACGCCAGGTTAAAGTCCAACAGGTTCATTTGGAATCACGAGCTTTCGCAGCGCTGCTCCTTCGTCAGGTGAGTGGAGAGGTAGGTTTCGCAAACATGGCATATATAGACAGAGACACAATTGCAAGATAAAAGCAAATTACTGCGGATGCTGGAATCTGAAACCAAAAGAGAAAATGCTGGAAAATCTCAGCAGGTCTGGCAGCATCTCTAAGGAGAGAAAAGAGCTGACGTTTCGAGTCAATTTGTCAAAGCTTTGACAAAGGATCATCTGGACTGGAAACGTCAGCTCTTTTCTCTCCTTACAGATGCTGCCAGACCTGCTGAGATTTTCCAGCGTCCTCAATTGCAAGATAAACCCACCTCTCCACTCACCTGATGAAGGAGCAGCACTCCAAAAGCTCGTGATTCCAGATAAACCCGTTGGACTTTAACCTGGTGTTGTGAGACTTCTTACTGTGCCCACCCCAGTCCAACGCCGGCATCTCCACACCGTTCATAGAGAAGGAAAGGAGAGGGTGCAGAATATAGTGTTACAGTCATAGCTGGGGTGTAGAGAAAGATCAATTTAATCGCCAAATCTGGAAGAGGGAGCATTGTTAGCAAGTTTATCAGAGTTAAAGTAGAGTTTTCAAAGCATAGAACAAGAGTAAAAGATAGAATTAGAGGGTAATTCGCAAGAAGTCGCCACACTCCGGTGCCATCTTGAATCTCTGGGGTAGGTCACCTCTACCCCGTAAGAGACCCCAATGATCCAAGAACCAAAATCCCTGCCCCCTGCACCAGCTGCTCAGCCCTGCATTCATCCAGCTTGCTTTTGTACTTGTGTCCTCACTGGCACTGGGAGCAATCCGGATATCTAGTTGGCTGATGTTCATGCTCCTATATTTGTACATTGACGTGGTGTCGGACGCACAATTTCCTGTCAGGGTGTTTGTTACATAAGTGACGTGGATGGAGATACATACACAGAGGTTCCGCACCTTCATTTATTATGATTGCTTCTGGCATCCACACAGCAGTAACGAGCTTAATCGAATCAGGGAGCTAACAAGTTAAGGCCATCACTTACTAAAGACGGGCCTCAGTCTGAAATTTCTTTTTGACTAACCAGATTTGTTTCTAATGAATAAGGTTTAATCTGTCTCCTGACTCATTCATCCTCCCATACATCTTTATTTATTTTCTCTGTGCGAGTGTTCATTTCCTATCACTTACACGACCATTACATTCATCGAAGTTTAATCATTGTAATCCAACACTTCACCCCCTTTCGCTTTAAACATTATTAAAGGATAATGGAAGCATTTTCATACCATTGCCGGGGGGGGGTTGTTAACTGTAAGGTGAAACGTCCTAATAATTTGACCATTAGAGTCATAGGGCGGGATATTTTAGCCTCGCTCACCCCTAAACCGGAAAATCCCGCCCGAGGTCGATGGTCCTTTCCATGGTCCGCCTCTCCACCGCTCCAATTCCCGTGGTGGAAAGGGAAATTTTGCCCCAAAGAGTCATAGAGATACATTAGCACGGAAACAGGCCCTTCGGCCCAACTCGTCCCTGCCAACCAGATTTCCCAAACTGAACTAATTCATATTTGCCTGCGTTTGGCTCATATCCCTCCAAACTTTTCCAATCCGTGTACCAAATGTCTTTTAAATGTTGTAATCGTACCCGCCTCTACCACCTCCTCTGGCAGCTCATTCCACACACGCACCACCCCCCCGTGTGAAAAAGTTGCCCCTCGTGTCTCTTTTAAGTCTTTCCCCTCTCACTTTAAACCTACGCCCTCTGGTTTTGGACTCCCCTACCCTGGGGAAAAGAGCTTGGCTATTCACCTTATCTCTGCCCCTCACGGTTTAATAAACCTCTATCAGGCCACTCTTATTCACATCATGCATTTTAAAAATAGACTTGTGGACTTCCGAAAGCATTGGTCACTACCTGGAAGGATAGAAACAGAGGCATTGAATCTTGTAACAATATCATGTATTATCCTGCAGCTAGGTTGTGGCTAGTCGATTTCACCTTCCCTTAAAGTCCCCCAAAATCTATTTGCTCAAAGCCGACTCAGACTGAGGTCAACTAGAGGGCAAACTGCTACTCTAGATTAGTGCTCCGTACCCTGACAGCTGCTCGTAAATCTCCTGTTCCACAATCAAAGCCAGGAGAAATCGCCAAGAAATGACAGGCCTTTTTTCGCCTTTTTTCATAACCTTCATACGATTGAGATTCCAAGGTCTGACATTGAGCCATTCAGTACATTTTTGACCTGGTCGAGTCATAGAATCCCTACAGTGCAGAAGGAGGCCATTTGGCCCATCGAGTCTGCACCGACCACAATCCCACCCAGACCCTATCCCTGTAACCCCACACATCTACCCTGCTAATCCCCCTGTCACTTGGGTTAATTCAGCATGGCCAATCAGCGTAACCCGCACATCTTTGGGCTGTGGGAGGAAACTGGTGCACCCGGAGGAAACCCACCCAGAGATGGGGAGAATGTGCAGGCTCCACACTGACAGTGACTCGAGGCTGGAATTGAACCCAGATCTCTGGCGCTGTGAGGCAGCAGTGCTAACCACCGTGACACCGTGCCGCCCCACTGCACAGCATCTAGAGTACCTTTACTTTGAAGGACCTATACAATTAGATCCATACCCGCCCCCTGGCTCTCTTCCTGCACCCCTGTAATCTTTTTCCCCTTTAAGTATTTATCCAATTTCATGTTGTGAGCTGCTATTGAATCTGCTTCCGTCATGGGTGGGATTGTGGTCAGTACAGACTCGATGGGCCGAATGGCCACCTGTAGGGATTCTATGATTCTCTGATCCTTTCAGGCAGCACATTCCAGATCACAACAACTCTCGTGTGAAAAGTAATCTCCTTCACAGTAACTTCATTGCAGTGTTAATGTTAAAGCCTTACTTGTGACTAACAAATAAATTTTACATTTCCCTCTTTTCTTTTGCTTATTCTCTGTGTCCTCAGATTACCCATCTTCCCGACGTCGCAGGTGTGAAGCATGGATCCTGATCTACTGCTGGGAACCCACTTAATAGAAAGTAAAAAGGAAGACACGCTTGCATTTAAATTGCACCTTTAGTAACCATCGGACATCTCAAAAGCACCTTACAACCAATGAAGTACTTATTGTTGTAATGGAACCCCTGTTGTAATAGGGCAAAGGCAACAACCAGTTTGTGCACAGCAAAGGTCCCACCACCAGCCGTGTGATAATGAGCAGCTAATCTGTTTTTGGAATGTTGTTGAAGAATAAATATTGGCAGAATACTGGGAAGATCCATGGAAACCAAGAGCGGAATTCTCCCATTATGCAACTAAGTCACGGTGGCACAGTGGTTAGCACTGCTGCCGCACAGCACCAAGGACCTGGGTTCGATTCCCGGCTTGGGCCACTGTCTGTGCAAAGTCTGCATATTCTCCCCGTGTCTGCGTGGGTTTCCTCCGGGTGCTCCGGTTTCCTCCCACAGTCTGAAAGATGTGCTGGTTAGGTGCATTGGCCATGCTAAATTCTCCCTCAGTGTAACCCGAACAGGAGCCGGTGACTAGGGGATTTTCACAGTAACTTCATTGCAGTGTTAATGTAAGCCTACTTGTGACTAATAAGTAAACTTTAAACTTAAAAAAATAGTCCCCCGTAGTAGGACGGGATGCGGGCTATTTGCTTGGTGGAGGCCACAGGAAAACATGCCAAGTATTCTGGTCCTGACCTCAGTAACTATGCATGATGGCACATATCTGGGCACCATATTGAAGTTGGATCTCTGGGACCACAAAGTGGGCCCCTGAGAAACAAGATGGATCTCCAGGAACACTCTGAGGTTGGTAGATGGACCCCCCCCCCTCCCCCCTGCCACACCGCCCAGGACACCAAATCTGGGAGATTCACCTGCAGATGCTTGCCTGAACCACTGTGGCAAGGTCCAGGGTCGCTGGCGGCCTCGGTTTCGAAATCCGGAGGATTCGAGGTGAGACCGGACATGCGCACGCCGCGTTGTTCCAGACGTGTTTTTCTCCAGCACACGTCTCCACCGGTGTTGTGAAGAAACGAGGGGGGGGGGGAGGCGGGGGGGGGGGGGGGGGAGATTCCAGTCAGGCCTTCATCGAAAATAACTTCACGTTGGCCTCTGGCAGCTTCTTCAGGCGGGCACCAGCGGACGATCCAATGGGAAATTCACACCAGCGTGATTTCTGGGTCTCCGTCACATTCTCTCCCCCACCCCACACCCGTCACTGAACCTGTGGTGGGAGTTTGAAAGAATTCCACCTAAAGACACTAGGAGAAGAATGTACCGTCGCTGGTTACTTAGGGAAGTCTCAAAGTCTGAAAGACAAATCTGCACAAAGATTCGCGGTAGGTCAGATGATTGAACAGATCCGCTGCTGCAAAATTATAAAACAAAACTTGTTAAAATGCTAAGAGTTGTAATGTTGCATGGTCTGTTAAAAAAGGTAGTTCTTGCTAAGCTTAGAGAGTTAAAAGAGATGCAGGCGCAAAATGCAGTACGCAGAGAGCACAGAGTGAAATATTGTATCGCGAGCCGAGGCAGTGGTGCTGCCAAGGCAACAGGCTGTTTTTGAATTTTAAGCATTCAGTTTAAACTAGGCATTTGAATAACAGCAGCCTATCAGATTTGAATTTGATGCTTTGGTAACCTGTAAACCAATCCAACTGTGGGGATTTTGGAATGTCATCAGGGGTATAAAAGACGGGAGCAGTGGCACAAACGGTGGAAGAACACCTGCCCACCTGCCGGGTAACAGCTTAGTTCAGCTCTGAGAGTGAGAGAGACTTGCTGAATCTCTCACAGTTGCGTTTATGTCTTAAAAGAAAGCCTAATCTCAATCGCAAAGGTACCAACAGAAGATAGTGAAGACAGAAGAAATCAGCAAAGAAGATAGAAGATTCCGGAAGATTTTGAGAGTGGCTAGAAATTCTATTTTTTTTGTTAATAAGTGGGAATTGTATTTATTTAAACAGCACTCCATTAGAATAGTGTTTTATTTGGTTTGTTAATAGTTTAGTTAACCTGTTTACTGTTAGTTAGATGGATAAAGTGTTAGTTGTTGCTTTTGCAGAGATAGTCTCAGGCAGTTACTTTGATGTAACCACTAAAATTTGCTGAAGCGCCAATATTACCCCTTCTCACACACTCTTTAACAGATTATGATGGGAGGTACTTCTCTTTGAGTGGTTGAGTGTTAGTTCTCAGAGAGGAGATCAAACCTCCCCCTTCGTAACACCGCAAAGAATGACTAAATAAATAATAATGAGGGACAAATTAGAGTATGAGGGTAAGATAGCTAAAAATATAAAAACAGAAAGTAAAAGTTCCTATAAGTATTTTAAGAAACTAATTGTTAGTAAAGGGCGGCACCGTGGCACAGTGGTTAGCACTGTTGCTTCACAGCTCCAGGGACCTGGGTTCAATTCCCGGCTCGGGTCACTGTCTGTGTGGAGTTTGCACATTCTCCTCGTGTCTGCGTGGGTTTCCTCCGGGTGCTCCGGTTTCCTCCCACAGTCCAAAGATGTGCGGGTCAGGTTGAT
Source organism: Mustelus asterias (assembly GCF_964213995.1). Classification (NCBI taxonomy): domain Eukaryota; kingdom Metazoa; phylum Chordata; class Chondrichthyes; order Carcharhiniformes; family Triakidae; genus Mustelus; species Mustelus asterias. Next base: position 9,060,845 of record NC_135825.1, on the reverse strand, counting down.
TGGCCATGCTAAAAATTGCCCCTGAGTGTCCTGAGATGCGTAGGTTAGAGGGATTAGTGGGTAAATGTGTAGGAATATGGGGGTAGGGCCTGGGTGGGATTGTGGTCGGTGCAGACTCGATGGGCCGAATGGCCTCTTCCTGCACTGTAGGGTTTCTATGATTTCTATGATAAAGTAAGTTGGTCCCTTACAGGGTGAGACTGGGGAATGAATGATGGGAAAAGAGGAAACGACGGAAGAATGGAACAGGTATTTTTGCATCGATCATCACTGCGGAAAGCAAGATACCAGTAAAAGAGAGGGAGAAATTTAAAACAATCACTAAGGGAATTGACTGGGTAAAATACTGGAACGAAAGGTTGACAAGGCCCCAGGACCCTTCACCCTAAGGCCTCGAAAGAAGTGGCTGCAGAGAAAGTGGATTTTCAGGACTGAGATTTTTGATCAGCAAGTGTGTCGAGGGTTATGGGAAGGGGGGTTAGGGAAGGCAGGAAACTGGAGTTGAGGCCACAATCAGACCAGGATTGAAGGGCCGAATGGCCTACTCCTCCTCCCAATTCTTGTGGGATCGCCTATGTCCACCTGAGAGGGCGGAGAGAGCTTCAGTTTAATGTCTCATCCGGAAAACAGCACCTCCGACAGTGCAGCACTGTGCTGGGAGTGCCCTCTGAGATCAGCGCATTGCAACTTTAAAAAAAGTAATGCTTCAATTTCAGTATTTGCGGATTTCCTTTGCCGGTGTGTTCTCGCAGTCAGGTACGGTGATCCCAGCAAAGCTCACCTTACATTTTTTACATGGTAATTGAATCATTTCCATTGTCTTCTTTCTTGTTTTCTCCTGAGTTTACTTACCTAACATCTCAGGGACTAACATCTGTTTGAGCTTTTGTCTGTCGCCCAACAGGATATTGTGAATATTGTTTGCATTCGGGGTCGGTTCGAGTTTGACGTTGCCCTATCTCATCTGATGTTCTTCAGTGATACCATTTGTGTAGAAGTGTAGCATGGAGGTTAGCCAGAATCTTAATGAGATCTATGCGTTTTGGTACCCTGCAGCCATTTATCAATAAAATTAAATGGCCTTGAATTTGTAACAGTTGGTTTTCTTTCCCTTGTATAAATCTGTTCCCCTTCATTGTTTGACAAATAAAGAGAGTGGGACTCTTTTATGAGGATTCTATCAATGTTCATTTAAAAATCATTGTGATTGCAAAGGAACATAGCATAAGAACATGAGATATATACTCTTGTCGTATGAGGAACGGTTGAGGACTCTGGGTCTGTACCTGTTGGAGTTTAGAAGGATGAGGGGGGATCTTATTGAAACTTACAGGATACTGCGAGGCCTGGATAGAGTGTACATGGAGAGGATGTTTCCACTAGTAGGAAAAACTAGAACCAGAGAGCACAACCCCAGGCTAAAGGGATGATCCTTTAAAACAGAGATGAGGAGGAATTTCTTCAGCCAGAGAGTGGTGAATCTGTGGAACTCTTTGCCGCAGAAGGCTGTGGAGGTCAGGTCATTTAAGACAGAGATGGATAGGTTCTTGATTAATAAGGGGATCAGGGGTTATGGAGAAAAGACAGGAGAAGGGGGATGAGAAAAGTATCAGCCATGATTGAATGGCAGAGCAGACTCGATGGGCCGAGTGGCCTAATTCTCCTCCTATGTCTTATGATCTTATGGTCTAAGAGCAAGAGTAGGCCACTTGGCCCCTTGAACCTGCTCTGCTATTCAATAAGATCGTGGCTGGTTTGACCTTAGCCTCATCTCCACTTTCCTTCCTATTCCTGTTAAGGAGCAGATCAGAAACTCCAAGATATTTTATGAAGTTAGCCTAGACCTTAACTTTTGCATTTGATTTTGGCATTAAGGTGAGTATAAGGTGTTTCACTCCAGGTATGATTCAAGTGACCCACTAGGAAGCTTTTACCAAAACAAACTTAGTTAGAATACAACAAAAAGAATTAGCATAACTTTTACCAATTAAAATACTTAAAAATTGCAAAATATAATTCTTAACAGCTAGCTATCTCTATTCTTCCAATTTAGCAATATCCCCCTAAGATCAAAATCCATTCTTTAGAACCAATTAGCACAGAAACCAAAAATGCTTACATCGGTATTAGATTTCCAGCCTTTCGACACTTCTGGAGTGTGATCCAGACAGATACTTGTCTTCTGATTCTCATGGCGAAACTTCCAGAGAAAGATCCATCCCCCGACACTTGAATCTCAGAGAAAAGTACTTATTTCTTGGCAGATTTCAATCTCCGCTTTAAACAGAGCAAAAGATTCAGAGAAAGCAACCTCTCTCAAAAAATCCCAAAAGCAGACTGCCTTGAATTCTATGTGAAAGCCTAGCTGTACCCAATCATAACCTGTCAATTAACCTGATCAAACCCCACTCTGCAATATCCCAGGGGAAAACACAAAACAACAGAGCCCTGCATTAAGGCAGGTCAAAATGAACAGTGTATCAATTAAGATCAATGATACTGCTGCAGCAACAGTACGGTGATGCTGGATCTCGACGTAATGGCTCCGATAAAATGGAAAGGACTATTAAACACATTCAGCACAGAAACGTGACTAAAATACATTTCTTAAAGGCACAGTATCGTCACATTCCCCATAACTTTGATTCCCCATAGTTCAAGAATCTGTCCATCCTAGCCTTGGATACATGCAATGCCATAGCCTTCACAGCTCACTGGGGTTGAGAATTTCAAAGACTCCTGTCCCTCTGAGAGCATAAGCCCCTCCTCATTTCTGCCTGAAATTGGCAACCCCTCATTCTGAGACGATGACCCCCATTTCTAGAATCCCCCGCAAGGGGAAAGGTGAAATTCAACAATGGCTTGATGTGAAATTAACATGAAGCTCAGATTGATCAAAGTACAAACACACCCTGAGAGTGGAAAACAGATCAGTGGGAATACCACCAGTTTGATTTTAAACTTGAAAACCTATACAGGCCAGATGTGTTGTACCTAAACAGAGCCGGGGCCAACTTCCTTGTGGGACAATTTGCTAGCGCACTTGGGGAGGTTTTAAACTAACTTGGAGGTATATGGGAGCGTAGAGGAATACCAAAATGCATAGATTACTGGGAGAGACAGGTAGCATTGGAGTAGGAAACAAGAAGGTTTTAAGTGGATTCAGCAGAGGAGGGGAAGTTACGGAGTCTAAGTTAGGGTTCCAACTAAATCAGACTGGTGAGTTACTGGCTCAGATAGCCACATGGGAAAATGATGTTATGTTATGGCTTAACTGAGATGTGGCTCAAAGGAGGACATGACTGGTTATTTAATATTCCTGCATACAAGGTGTTCAGGAAAGGTGGGAAAGGAGAAGGGTGGCGCTGTTTATTGAGAAGAACATTACAGTGCGGAAGAGATAGGATGGCAGAGAGAGCAAGGGCAGAATCTATTGGCTAGAGCTAAGGAACAAAAAAAGGTGTGGTTACATTGCTCGGTGTAGTCTACAGGCCATCATTTGTAGAGGAACAAATTTTCAAGGAAATTACAGAGAAATGTATGAATTATTGAGTAGTTATAACAGGGGTTTCATTTATCTGAATATAATAGTAATAAGGTGAAGGACAGAGAAGGATAGTTCAAGAAAGCTTTCTCTAGCAGAATGTTCCCAGACCAACGAGAACAGAGGCAGTGCTATACCTGGTTCTTAGCAACGGGATGGAATTTTCTCGCTGTTAACATCCCGCTGCCGTTGTAAGTGAAGTCGGAGAATTGGGCGCTCAGCCAAATCTCCGTTCACTGTAGAGGGACCGGAGAATCCCATCGGCGTGAAAGGCCGGAGAATGATGTTGGTTAAGTGGATCAAGTGTTAGTAGAGGAACATTTAGTGGAGAGTGATCATTGTATCGTAAGGTTTAACATTGGCTTGGAAAAGGGCGAGAATGGTGAGAATAATTAACTGAGGGAATGGTGCAAGGATGGATCTGGTCCAGATAGACTGGGATCAGAGATTGGCAGGCAAAGCTGGAACTTCAATACTGCCTTTTAAAGAACAGATGGGTCACGCTCAAACAATGTATATTCCCACAAAGGAGAAAGGTCGGGCAAACAAATCCAGACTTCCCTGGATGATGAAAGAATTGGAGATATCAGATGGATAATATAACTTGGAACCAGGCTGAATATAAAAGGTACAGTGGGGAACTGAAAAAGCAAAAGAAACAAAGACAGAGCTTGAGAAGAGACTGGCAGTTAACATAAAAGGGAAGGGTAGGGCCTATCAGGGATATACAAGGAATTTATGCATTGATGCAGAAGATGAGGGTCAGTTTCTCAATGAATACTTTGTCTCTGTCTTCACAAAGGAGAGGATGATGCAGACATTCTAATTCATGAGGAAAAGAGTGAAATATTATATTCAATAAGCATAATGAGAAAGGAAGTATTGGAGGGGCTGAAATCCTTGAAGGTGGATAAATCACCAGCGCCAGATGGATTGTATCCCAGGCTGTTGAAGGAAGCCAGGGAAGGAGTAACAGATGCTCTGAGGATCATTTTCCGATCCTCACTAGAACTTTGTACCATTGTTTAAGAAGGGTGCGAGGGACAGGCAAAATAATTATAGACCAGTCAGTCTGACTTTGGCGATGGGAAAATTATTAAAATCAATTTTGAGAACCAGGGTAAACTATCACTTAGAAAAGCACGGATTGATCAGGGATGGTTTTGTAAAGGGAAAATCATGTCTTCCTAACTTAATAGGATTGATGAGGGTAATGCAGTGGATGTTGTCGACCTGGATTTCAGTTCGGTATTTGACAAAGGTCCCACATGGCAGTCTGGTCAGAAAAGTGAGATCGCATGGGATACAGGGGTGGCAGGTTGGATCTAAAGTTGGCTCAGTGACAGGAAACAAAAGGTAATGGTCGAAGGATGTTTTTGCAAATGGAAAACAGTTTTCAATGGTGTTCCACAGGGCTCAGTGTTGGGGCCCTTGCTGTTTGTTGTATATATTAATGATTTAGACTGAAATGTGGGTGGCATGTTTGGAAACCTTGCGGATGACACAACATTTGGTTGTGCAGTTAATGAGGATAATTGTTGACTCTAGAATGATACCAGGGGCACAGACAGAGTGGATAAGGAACAGATGTTCCCCTTAGTTGAAGGGCCAGTCACAAAGGGGCATAAGTTCAAGGTGAGGGGCAGGAGGTTTAGGGGGAATGTGAGGAAAAGCGCTGTTACCCAAAGCGTGGTGATACTCTAGAATGTGCTACCAGGGAGGGTGCTGGAGGTGAGTTGCCTCACATCCATTAAAAAGTACCTGGATGAGCACTTGGCACATCATAACATTCAGGGCTATGGGCCAAGTGCTGGTAAATGGGACTTGGTAGGAGTTCAGGTGTTCCTAATGTGTCGGTGCAGACTCGATGGGCCGAAGGGCCTCTTCTGCGCTGTATGATTCTATGATTCTATATCAGTGGTTTGGTTGAGTGGGCGGAACAGTGGCAAATGGAATTCAATTTGGAGAAGTGTGAGGAGATAATGCTTTTGGGAGATGAAAAACGTTGGGAATATTCAATAAATGGGAGAATAATGAAAAGGGTAGAGGAAGTGAGAGACCTTGGAGTGCATGTCCCCAGATTCCTGAAGGTGCCAGGACAGGTAGATAAGGGGTAAAGAAGGCACATGGAATGCTTTCCTTTCTAGCAGAAGGTATACATTACAAAAGCAGAGATGTAATGCTGGAACTGTATAAAATACTGGTTAGGCCACAGCTGGAGTTTGTACATAGTTCTGGTCACCACATTACAAGAAGGACATAATTGTTCTGGAGGGAGTGCAGAGGAGGTTTACAAGAATGTTGCCAGGACTCAAAAATTGCAGCTATGAGGAAAGATTAAGCAGACTCGGGTTGTTTTCCTTAGAGAAGAGGAGGCTGAGAGGTGATGTGAGCTTATCCACTTTGGTAGCAGTAATAGGAAGACAGGTTATTGAATGGGTATAAATTGGGAGAGGTGGATACTCAGCGAGACCTTGGAGCCCTCATGCACCAGTCACTGAATGTAAGCATGCAGCTACAGCAGGCAGTAAAGAAGGCAAATGGTATGTTGGCCTTCACAGCGAGAGGATTTCAATATAGGGATAGGAATGTTTTGCTGCAATTGTATCGGGCGTTGGTGAAGCCACACCTGGAGTATTGTGTGAAGTTTTGGTGTCCTTATCTGAGGAAGGATGTCCTTGCTATAGAGCAAGTACAGTGAAAGTTTACCAAGCTGTTTCCTGGGATGGCAGGTCTGTCATATGAGGAGAGACTAAGTCGGTTAGGATTATATTCACAGGAGTTTAGAAGAGTGAGAGGGGATCTCATGGAAATTTATAAAATTCTAGCAGGGTTAGATAGAGTACGTAGTCTCACAACACCAGGTTAAAGTCCAACAGGTTTATTTGGTAGCACGAGCTTTCGGAGGGCTGCCCCTTCATCAGGTGTTGTGAGACTACTTACTGTGTCCAACGCCAGCAACTCCACATCAGGGTTAGACAGGGTAGATTCAGAAAGAATGTTCCCGATGGTGGGGGGTCCAGAACTAGGGGTCATAGTTTGAGGATAAGGGGTAAACCCTTTGGGATTGTGATGAGGAGAAATTTCTTCACCCAGAGGGTGGTGAATGTGTGGAATTCACTACCACAGAATGTAGTTGAGGCCAAAACGTTTTCTGATTTCAAGAAGAAAATAGATATCGCTCTTGGGGCTAAAGGGATCAAGGGATATGAGAGGAAGAGGGGGGGGATCAGGATATTGAATTCGATCAGCAGCCATGATCAAAATGAATGGTGGAACAGGCTCAAAGGGCCGAATGGCCTACTCCTACTTCTAGTTTCTGTGTTTCTATGATTTGATTAAGGTATACAAAATTATTTGGGGGCCTAGGCAGAGTAGACAGGGAAAACATGTTCCCCCCTAGTGGAGAGGCCAATTACCAGGGGGCACCAGTTTAAGGTGATTGGTAGAGAGAGATGCTCGGAAAACCCAGAGGTTGGCAGGTGTCTGGAATTCACTGCCCGGATTGGTGATTCTGGCAGAAACTGTGAACTCATTTAAAAAAGGTACCTGGATCCATAACCTGCAAAGCATCGGGCTAGGTGCTGGAAGGCTGGATTAGAATGGTGTGGTAAACCACTGTTATCTGTTATCTGTGGTGGTTAACCATTGTTAGTTAGTATTTATTATTACCTGTTTATGTGGCACATCCCTGTCGGTTCTGCCCAAGACTCCTCCCCCTGGTCCGGGTATAAAGACGGTGGCTCCTCCCCCTAGCCTTCAGTACAGACCAGATCACCGACAGGGATGGCTCCAAGTTCTTGCTAATAAAAGCCTATTTGTCTTGCTCACAACTAGTCTTGACTCGATTGATAGTGCATCAAATGGGCAGCTAGTTTTTTCAGCAGACGCAATGAGCTAAATGGTCTCTCTCTGTACAGTAAAGTTTCCGGGGTTGTATGGAATCCAAAAGTCTCCATACAAAGATAAATAGCAAAAGGATGGGACTGACATGTGACCAAAGAGGGAGTTTAGTGATTGGAAACAAGGGGCATGGTTGAGGGAACATCATTTTTTGGCTTGCTTGTTTAAGAATTTTGATGAGGTAACAGAGAGTTGATCGGGTAACATTGTTGATGTATACACGGATTTCCAAAAGACATTTGATAAAGTGCCACAAGACAGACTTGTGAGCACAGTCATATAAAAGCAAAATACTGTGGATGCTGGAATCTGAAACATAAACAGAAAATGCTGGAAAATCTCAGCTGGTCTGACAGCATCTGTGGAGAGAGAACAGAGCCAATGTTTCGAGTTTGGATGACCCTTTGTTGGAGCTCTGTTGAAGGGTCACCCAGACTCGAAATGCTGGCTCCATTTTTCTCTCTCCACAGATGCTGTCAAAGCTGCTGATGTTTTCCAGCATTTCCTGCTTTTGTTTGTGGGCACGGCTATTGCTCTTGGGATAAAGGGGGCAGTAGTGGGATGGATACAGAACTGGCTGAGTGAGAGGAAAGAGTGAGCGGTGGTGAATGGGTGGAGGAAGGTTTATAGTGGAGTTCCCTCTGGAGCTAGTGTTAAGACCCCTGCTCTTCCTGATATATAGGAATGACCTAGACCTTAGTGCGCAGAACGCAATTTCAAAATCTATGGACAATTGGGGCAGTCGAAAAGGAAATCAGGTTATTTTCTGAAGAGGGGGAATGTGCAGGGCGATGGAGTAAAGGCAGGGGAGTGGTACTGAGTGAATTGCTCCTTCAGAGGGCCAGTACAGACGCAATGGGCCAAATTCCCTCCTTCTGTGCTGTAATCATTCTCTGATTCTCTCCTATGATTCTGTGAACTGTAGCATTGTGCAGGAACTGTGTTTCCCCAGGTGGTGCCATCAAACTGAACAGCCGTCATGCTCGGAGACGAAACCTGAAATGTGTTGACAGACCTTAAGAATTAACAATTTTGGACCATTTCAGATAAGACGCTGACAACGAACAATGGTGACGGGCCAAGGATTGAGCTGGTTTGGGTCCATGCTAATGTAGTCTGGTCCAGTTCGACGTCGGAGAGTAAGGAACAACCCTCCCCATCTCTGAAATGACACCCCACTGCTACCCCCTCCTCTACCCACCACCCCCACTCCCTTCTCCCACCCCAACTGATGGAAACTGACCGAAGGGCATTCAAAAAGATTGACACTGCAGAGACAAAGGGCTCAACAAGTGATGGGGTACAGTGGCCTTAAACAAACAATAGAATTTTATTTTAGAATCCCTACAGTGCAGAGGGAGACCATTCGGCCCATCGGGTCTGCACCGACCACAATCCCACCCAGGCTCTATTCCCGTAACCCCACACATTTACCCTGCTAATCACCCTGACACTAGGGTTAATTTATCATGGCCAATCAACCTAACCTGCACATCTTTCGGAGTGTGGGAGGAAACCGGAGCACCGGGAGGAAACCCACGCAAACACAGGAAGAACGTGCAAACTCCACACGGACAGTGGCCCGAGGCTGGAATTGAACCTGGGTCCCTGGTGCTGTGAGGCAGCAGTGCTCACCACTGTGCCACCGTGCTGCCCCTAAGCAAGGTCCCATCGAGATCTGAACACAGATTGGTGGGTTCACAGTCCTGAGTGCTCACCATTGCACCACAGAACTTCGGACTATTAGCCACTGTCAGTGTAATATCATGCCCCTCCCCCAAATGAAAGCAAAACCATCAAACAGGTATTGGTGTTGTACCTGCAGGGAAGGATTGACTTGGTCAGTCACCAGAGAACCACAATCAATACGAAGTTGACTGCTGACAGGTGATTGTAGGGGGCGATCCTATCCAAAATGATTCTAAGTGCCGAACGAGCAGAAAAACGCAAGAGAATCGCGCCCAGTTTCTGGACGAGCTCGCAGACACACTTAGAAAAAAAAGAGGCAAAATGTGATTCTCACCAGATGGGGGAGTAGGCGGAGCCTATTCACACTGGAAAGCCGGCTGCTGAGCTGTAGGAGCGTGATTGTACATGCGCCCCAATCTGTGTGAGAAGCCGTAAGATCGCCCCCTAGCTATTCAATTGCTTCATACTTTGAACAATTTATAAATAGTGCTGGGTAATCCATAGTAGAGAGTACTGTTGCATATTTTGATATTTTTGAACCTAATAATGTTGGATAATTAATCTACATGTTTGAGTGTATTCCATTATTCCTGCAATTATCATGTCTGAATCGGACCTACGTAGACTAAACATTCCTTTAGTATCCACCCTGTAAAATTCCACAGATTTTTAAAAATCCTTTTGTATTCTTAAGAGAAAAGGAGACTGAAAATAGCCTTGATTAGCTCGGATTGTGGAAGATTTTGAGGAAGTTCTGCAAGGAAGGCTTGATGAAAGCTTGGATTTGCAGATTCAATGGAAAACAAACAAACTGGTCCAAAAGCAAACTGGCAATAGAAAACAGGAAGTCCTGAATAGAACTGCCCTATTTGGGAAAGAATATTATATTTTCTCTCGGCAGAAAAGATGCTCCCGGACTTGATGGTTTGAGTTATAAGGAGAGGTTGGATAGACTGGGGCTTTTTTCTCTGGAGCGTAGGAGGCTGAGGGGTGACCTTATAGAGGTCTATAAAATAAATGAGGGGCACAGATCAGCTAGATAGTCAACATCTTTTCCTAAAGGTAGGGGAGTCTAAAACTAGAGGGCATAGGTTTAAGGTGAAATGGGGAGAGATACAAAAGTGTCCAGAGGGGCAATTTGTTCACACAGAGGGTGGTGAGTGTCTGGAACAAGCTGCCAGAGGTAGTAGTAGAGGCAGGTACAATTTTGTCTTTTAAAAAGCATTTAGACAGTTACATGGGTAAGATGGGTATAGAGGGATATTGGCCAAATGCGGGCAATTGGGATTAGCGTGGGGTTTTTAAAAAAAGGTGGCATGGACAAGTTGGGCTGAAGGGCCTGTTTCCATGCTGTAAACCTCTATGACTCTATGATACCTTCAGACTTGAATTTAGCAACTTTAGACCACTAACTCCACCTCTATTTGTTTTTTCCTTTGTGTGTTCATTTCCTTTCCCTCTTGCTTCTCTCTCATTTCCTTTACTTTGCTTTTTGACGACAGCTGTTCAGCATCCTGCCATTCACACCTCTTCCAGACACATCTTTTCTTTCTTTACTTGTTCCATTCAGACTCCCTGTGGTCTTGCATCGTGAAACATTTTGTTATTTAATCTGTCCTTCCCTCCACCCTCTTATGGACTGTGGTGCTGTACCAAAGTCCCCCGAGATCATTTTGTGCAGGTATCACCACAACAACAACCTCCGACGCAGTACTCTGCCAGTGCACAGAATTGCAGTGCCTTGATACACTGAACAGCACCACAGTAGTCCTTACCTGGCATGGGTGGCACAGTGGTTAGCACTGCTGCCTCATTGTGCCAGAGTCCTGGATTCGATCCCCAGCTTGGGTCACTGTCTGTGTGGAGTTTGCATGTTCTCCCCATGTCTGCATGGGTTTCCTCCGGGTGCTCCAGTTTCCGCCCACAGTCCGAAAGATGTATTGGTTAGGTGCGTTGGCCGCACTAAATTCTCCCTCAGTGTACCCGAACAGGCGGCGGAGTGTGGCAACAAGGGGATTTTAGCAGTAACTTCATTGCAGTGTTAATGTAAGCCTACTTGTGCCACTAATAAATAAGCTTAAACCCTTTTGTTCTTCTCCCTCCCGCACCCTTTCCCCCTTTAATTGCTAAAAATATTGCCAACTTTTCCCAGTTCTGATAAAACAGTCACAGACCAAAACGTTGACACTGTTTCTCTCTCCAGAGACGCTGACTGGCCGAATAAGAATTTCAAGCATTTTCTACTTTTATTTCACTTGTCCAGCAGGCGTGGCATTTTGCCTTTGGATCTTAAAGTGTTAATTTCCAAAAGAAATCTGTATAATTGCACCTGAGTCAATATTATCTGTTTCTACCGTGTTCCTGGGGAGTCTGTTCGATGGATTACCATTCGCGCACTGAAATATTGTTTAAGTAAAGTTAAAGTTTATTTATTAGTCACAAGTAAGGCTTACATTAACACTGCAATTAAGTTACTGTGAAATTCCCCTAGCCGCCACACTCCGGCGCCTGTTCGGGTCGATGCAACCTAACCAGCACGTCTTTCATACTGTGGGAAGAAACCAGAGCACCCGGAGGAAACCCACGCAGACACGGGGAGAACGTGCAAACTCCACACAGACAGTGACCCAAGCCGGGAATCGAACCTGGGTCCCTGGCGCTGTGAAGCACTACCACAGATTAGTTTAAAATTTACCCTTTCCAATTCAAGCAATGTCCTCTGGTTCGACTGTTCTGAACAAGGTAAAATACTGCACACCACCTACATTCTCTCCAAAATGTAAGCGGCACGGTGGCACAGTTGCTAGCACTGCTGCCTCACCTCACCGGTTCGATTCCCGGCTTGGGTCACTGTCTGTGCGGAGTTTGCATGTTCTCCCCGTGTCTGCATGGGTTTCCTCCGGGTGCTCCAGTTTCCTCCCACACTCCCAAGATGTGCGGGTTAGGTGGATTGGCCATGCTAAATTGGCCCTTAGTGTCAGGGGGACTAGCTAGGGTAAATGCATGGGGGTATGGGGATCGGGCCTGGGTGGGTTTGTGGTCGGTGCAGACTCGATGGGCTGAAAGGCCTCCTTCTGCACTGCAGGGATTCTATGAAGAAATTGATATCTTCCTCTAACTTCCAGTGGAAATTGATTGAAATTTTTTCCTTGCACACACAGGCTGCAGGTTGAGTCTGTTGCTGATGTTCAATAAGTTTCAGCATCCCTCGTTACCTTGTAAATAGCGTTTTATTTTGCAGTTGTTGCGTGGCAGCTTTTGAAAGCATTCTGAAAGCGAGAGAAGCTTCCAGAACTGGAAGGCCAGGGAGACAGTTTTATTATTTCGCCCCGGGGCATTTTAAAATGTATCAGTCAAGCTGTATAAACTGGGAATTGGGGGTGGCAGGGAAACCGCGGTTTAGCTGTGAAATAGTCAGAAGGTGCAGATGGCTGTGTTTGTTGCTGGGCTATTAATAGTTGTGTCTGAGAACACAGGAGGACCGATATTTCCAATGGAGGTGCTAACTACACACACTTCACAGGTAGGGGAGGGAATAAACACACGCACACACACTCACACACACAGACACAGACACAGACACACACACACACACACACACAGACACACGCTCACACTTACACACACAGACACACGCTCACACATGCACTCACACACACACACACTCACACACACACATACGCACATGCACATACACAAACAGACACTCACATGCACCCACATATGCATTACTCACAGATACATACACGCACACATACACACACACATTCGCACACACACTCACACACACTCACTCACTCCCACACACAAACACACACTCACACACACTCACTCACTCACTCCCACACACAAACACATACTCACACACACAAACACACACTCATACACACTCACTCACTCCCACACACAGACACACACACACTCCCACACACAGACACACACTCACACACACACAAACACATACACGGACAAACACGCACATTCGCACACACTCACATGCACACAAAAACACATGCGCACGCATGCACACACACATGCATGCACACAGGTGCACACACACACACACACACGTAGGAACATTGGAATTAGCAGCAGAAGTAGGCAATTCAGCCCTTCGAGTCTGCTCCGCCATTCAATCAGATCATGGCTGATCGCTCCCTGGTCTCACATCCACCTCCCCACCTGTCCCCCATATCCCTTTAACCCATTTATTTTTAATTAGAAATATATCTATCTCCCTCTTGAAACCATTCAATGATTCAGACTCCACTGTGCTATGGGGCAGCGAGTTCCACAAATTCACCACCCTCTGTGAGAAGTAGTTCGTCCTCATCTCAGTTTTAAATCTGCCGCCTCTCAACCTATACCTGTGACCTCTTGTTCTACACACACACGTACGCACACATGTACGCACACACATACACAAACACACGCATGCATGCATGCATGCACACACACATACACTCGCACACGCACTAACACACGCTGGAGAGGCTGATGGTTGGGAAGGCGGTGTAATATTTAGCGGTAAATGTGAAAAGCATCATAAAATCTTAAAGAATTAAGTTGTTGATGCGTGATAAATCACACGGGAGGCAGGATGTACCCGGGAAATAAAGGCTTTTATTGCCAACAATAACGGAGCTACTATATACAATATACAATCCCAGACTAAAGGGTCACCAGGCAGAGCAGTGACCTTTATACCTCTCCCAGAAGGCGGAGTCAACTGGGGTGTACCATAGGACTATATTAACAGGTAGAACAGCCCAACCCTAACCCCAACAGTAACATATCTACAGACTCATAGTACTGGCCAGACCATGGCTCAGCACTCCTGGTGGTAACCAACAATGGTTCACCACAGTTGTATATGTAGGACTCTTCCCTCTCTCAGAGAGCTAAGATCTCCAGAGCTAAGAGCTCTGACGAAGGATCATCCAGACTCGAAACGCTGGCTCTATTCTCTCTCCACAGATGCTGTCAGACCTGCTGAGAATTTTCCAGCATTTTTTCTGTTTTGGTTTCAGATTCCAGCATCCGCAGTATTTTGCTTCTATGAACATGGGCCTCTATCATCACCTTTAACCTTTAGTGCAGAGTGATGAAACATTCACATTATCACTCTCCAATCTGGAAATAACAGCAGCTTGCCGACAGCAGCGAGGTTTAAATAGCAAACGCACCGTGTTTGTAAACATGCCTCGGCAGCTGTGGCAGCTTCCCACGTCCATGAACTCACTGCTGCCTCGAGTCCTAACAGTGAATCAGAATCATTAAAAATACAATCAGAAAGTACCTGGTGCTGAGGTAAACACGCTAACTCAATCACCAGTGGCGGTTTGTGTGACTGACTCATCCTTTGCTGCACGTACTCTGCCCGAAGGCTTTGAGAATCCTGACCACAGCTCCTTCTGGGAGCTGTGTGCTGACTGCATGGTCAAACCACAAGGAGCAGGGCCTGTCTGTGTGAGAGAGCAGCATCTTT